>NC_090368.1:7344398-7507568 GCF_035084215.1 Heptranchias perlo | reverse complement strand
TCTCTCCCCCCCCCCCCATTCCCCACTCTCCCCCCCCCCCCATTCCCCACTCTCCCCCCCCCCCCCCCATTCCCCACTCTCCCCCCCCCCCCCCCCCATTCCCCACTCTCCCCCCCCCCCCCCCATTCCCCACTCTCCCCCCCCCCCCCCCATTCCCCACTCTCCCCCCCCCCCCCCCCATTCCCCACTCTCCTCCCCCCCCCCCCATTCCCCACTCTCCTCCCCCCCCCCCCCCATTCCCCACTCTCCTCCCCCCCCGCCATTCCCCGCTCTCCTCCTCCCGCCATTCCCCACTCTCCTCCCCCTCCCCCATTCCCCACTCTCCTCCCCCTCCCCCATTCCCACTCTCCTCCCCTCCCCCATTCCCCACTCTTCCCCCCCCCCCCATTCCCCACTCTTCCCCCCCCCCCCATTCCCCACTCTCCCCCCCCCCCATTCCCCACTCTCCCCCCCCCCCATTCCCCACTCTCCCCCCCCCCCCCCCCCCCCATTCCCCACTCTCCTCCCCCCCCCATTCCCCACTCTCCTCCCCCCCCCATTCCCCACTCTCCTCCCCCCCCCATTCCCCACTCTCCCCCCCCCCCCCCATTCCCCACTCTCCTCCCCCCCCCCCCCATTCCCCACTCTCCTCCCCCCCCCCCCCCATTCCCCACTCTCCTCCCCCCCCCCCCCCATTCCCCACTCTCCTCCCCCCCCGCCATTCCCCGCTCTCCTCCTCCCCCCCCCGCCATTCCCCGCTCTCCTCCCCCCCCCGCCATTCCCCACTCTCCTCCCCCCCCCCCCCCATTCCCCACTCTCCTCCCCCCCCGCCATTCCCCGCTCTCCTCCTCCCCCCCCCGCCATTCCCCGCTCTCCTCCCCCCCCCCCCCCATTCCCCACTCTCCTCCCCCCCCCCATTCCCCACTCTCCTCCCCCCCCCATTCCCCACTCTCCTCCTCCCGCCATTCCCCACTCTCCTCCTCCCGCCATTCCCCACTCTCCTCCTCCCGCCATTCCCCACTCTCCTCCGCCCCCCCCCCCATTCCCCACTCTCCTCCCCCCCCCCCCCATTCCCCACTCTCCTCCCCCCCCCCCCCATTCCCCACTCTCCTCCCCCCCCCGCCATTCCCCACTCTCCTCCCCCCCCCGCCATTCCCCACTCTCCTCCCCCCCCCGCCATTCCCCACTCTCCTCCCCCCCCCCCATTCCCCACTCTCCTCCTCCCGCCATTCCCCACTCTCCTCCTCCCGCCATTCCCCACTCTCCTCCGCCCCCCCCCGCCATTCCCCACTCTCCTCCGCCCCCCCCGCCATTCCCCACTCTCCTCCGCCCCCCCCCCGCCATTCCCCACTCTCCTCCGCCCCCCCCCCGCCATTCCCCACTCTCCTCCGCCCCCCCCCCCGCCATTCCCCACTCTCCTCCTCCCGCCATTCCCCACTCTCCTCCCCCCCCCCCCCCATTCCCCACTCTCCATAGCCCCATTTTATTTATCACCGTCAGTGCCTGATGCTTGGGAGCTGCTCCTGTGAATTAAGCCCGGAGTCTCTCGGGAACTGAAGGTAGTGCGCGACCTGCAGCTAAACGTAACCCGGTGGGAACGGGGCGTAAAACGGGCGTTTGACTCACCCTGTACCCGCCAGGCGGCTTTGGTTAAAATCAGCCGAACTGGGATCTGACGCCCACCCCTCACAGGCTGCCGGCCTCCGGCCCCCAGTCCCCACTGCTCCCCCGTGTCAGGCAGGGTCCCCGCACCACGCAGGTCTGTTTACCCAGACGGCCCATCACTGCCACCCTCCTTCGCCCGCTCGAGTCCCACACACTCGGGTCAGGTACCGACCGGCAAAAACACCCACTCTCAATTCACCATCTGTCCCCGAGACCTGCTGCTGGACCTTCTCATTTGGATTTTCGCAACATCTATCCTCTTTGTTTCTCTGGAGCTATTCTCTCCCCTTCTCTCTCCTTCAGCCTCTCCCCTTCTCTCTCCTTCAGCCTCTCCCCTTCAGCCTCTCTCCTTCAGCCTCTCCCCTTCAGCCTCTCCCCTTCAGCCTCTCCCCTTCAGCCTCTCCCCTTCAGCCTCTCCCCTTCAGCCTCTCCCCTTCAGCCTCTCCCCTTCAGCCTCTCCCCTTCAGCCTCTCCCCTTCAGCCTCTCCCCTTCAGCCTCTCCCCTTCAGCCTCTCCCCTTCAGCCTCTCCCCTTCAGCCTCTCCCCTTCAGCCTCTCCCCTTCTCTCTCCTTCAGCCTCTCCCCTTCAGCCTCTCCCCTTCACCCTTCTCCCCTCCCTCTCTCCTTTTTGACCAATTACAATTTTTATCTGGAATCTGCGCCACAGCCGCCCAAGCTGGCCCCAAAACAAAGGGCCACGACTGAGTGTTACTGGAGTGGATGCTGGCTCGCAAAAAAAAAAGTGGGGGGAGATGGCCGGGTTGGGGGGCAAGCAGGGGAGCCTTGGGGTGCTGGCGGGCGTTCGGTCTCGAAACCAAATAGTTCACCATTGGAAGAGAAATTAAGAGCCAGTGTGTTGGCGGGGGGGGAGAGAGAGAGTTCAAGATTGGAACGCTTTTGTTTTCGTTTATTTTCCTGTTTTCTTCTGTGTGCGACTGACTGACTGAGACTGACATGCACGTGTATTAATAATCAGCACGGCGTCTCCCCAACTCTGCTTTACTGAGGCCCGGGAACTGTGCGTATCTTAAAATGTAGAATATAGTGTGTGTAAAAAAAAAAAAAATTAATAAATAAAATGGGGTGTGGCTTTCCCCTGAGCGCAATGGTGCTACTGGGGTATGTGAAGGGCGGCCGACCTTTTTCCCATGTTGTCTGCTTGCCCATCTCCCTTGCCTTGCCTTTCCAAGGTCGACACGCATACTGTATAATTTGAGTGCAGGTTTGATCCTGTGTAACTGCACGGCAGTCCAGAATTGAGACCAAAGCCTTTTTTGTTTTGAAATAAGATTGTGGGAACAGCTCACGAGAGGTGAGAAATGTGTAACAAAAGAAGAATTTTAGTACTCTCCTCCTCCACCCTCCCCCTGTTTGTTTCTCGTATGGAGTGCGGAGTGTCTCAGAGCCGGGCGTTGGGGAGTGGAGGGTTCAATGAGAGCCTTTGCCATCTGATGGCATGGGCCGAACAGCATGGCATGGGTTCATATTTGACCTGACCTTGGCGGAAGAGAGCGGCACCAGTGGAAGCCTTCAACGTCGGGTTGGCTGAGGGCAGCTGGTGTCAAAATGGCTCCTAATGTTGGGGGGGGGGGGGTCCCTACCCGGTCTCTCGTGCCGGAAACTTCCGTGAGCGGGCATCCGTTGGATGGATGCGCCTGTAGCCCTGGGCGAGCTGAGTGTCAGTTGGGCTATTTCTGTAAGTGCATCCATTGTCGCTGTTGGATTTGAGGGGGAGGGAGTATCTGCAGTGACTTTGCACTGTTAAGGGCCCTTGATGGATTTGTGGTGGGGGTTGAGGGTAGGAGGGTAGCGGTTTGGAGAGGTTAGAGGCACCAGACCACTGACCCCGGCTCTGAGAAGCCCCCAGTAATTGGTTTTATGTTTCTTATTCAAGTGAGGTTAACGGCTTATTTTTTTTTTTACAAGGATGCTAGCAACGGAGAACGGGAGCAGTCGCTTTACCCCACGCCCCCGTCTCTTCGATTGAGAGACATTGCCCTGTCACCATCTGCCAGGGGGGGGAAGGGGGTAACGCACAGAGCGAGCTCTGCCTCGCCTTGCCCGCCCGCAGCTTGGGCGCATGTCACGTCTCGACTGGATTTGCCCGCACGCTCCGGGCCCCGCGCTTGAGATGAATTGAAACAGCGTCCACGGTAAAGGCAATTCGGGAGGGGGAAAAAAGAGGATTCCGTTTTGGGGTGAACTTACAAATGGGGCCCCCCCTCCCCCTCCCTCGAGGAGCAGTGAAGTGCCATCGATCGGTATCCGTGGTGATGTCGCAGGCTGTGACTCCCATGATGTCTCAGGCCTTCCGGTCTCGATCTGCAGATTTTATTTGATTTTTTTTCAAAACTTGAGCAGTAATAAAATGAAAATCCCTTTAAGATCCTTTACTAGGGGAAAGGTTAACAGTGCTACTGTATAAATATCAGGGCTGGGATGGACCTGTGTACTTCCTCTCACTCGCTCTCTTCCCCGACTCATTCAAGGGTCTGGAATGAAACGATGGTTCTTGGCGGTGAGGTCACATGGTGCACGCTGGGGTCATAGGGCGAGGCTCCCCCCACCCCCCACCCAAAACACGGTCAGTCGATCGTTAACATTATCACCCCTTGCGTCCGAGTGTGTGAACTCTAGAACAAAATCAAATTTAGACGGCAAAACTGAAGAGCAGCCAGAGGGCGGGGCTCTGACACACTAAATAATGAGCACAGGACCCTTTGCGAGCTTCTGAACAAATTTATATTTCTACAGAAAAGATCAATTTCAAATGGATTGGGCTGCGTTCCATTCGCAGCCCAACTCTTCTGAAGCACTCAGGAAGGCGGGAGATTAGACTGAGGCCCGGGTGCGATTTGCCAGCACCCGTTTTTGCATTCCAGCCCTGCCCGTGCACCATTAACCTTGTCCCACGGACGATTCCTGCAACTCCATACTGACTAATGTATCTGTAGCATTTATAGTGTTTTGAGTGGACATGGATCCCAGTAGATAGGGCTGCTGCTGTCAATTTGTGCTGTGACTGTTTAAAAGCTACAATAAAGTGGTGAAGAGACTGTTTGAAGGAGAGGGTAGATTTATTAAAATGATAATGTGATTGTGATTTTTATAATACTGAATGTAAAAAAAAAACCACAAAAAAAGTTTATAACAACCAAATAAGCATTTATGATAAAATATTTTAACAATATTGCATGTACATTTTGCTATCCCGTGTTTCTGTTTTGATGTCTCACCTTTCTGTATTCTAGTATTGTGTGATCTGATTGGGGGTCGGGCTCACTTCTCGCACTGACTTTGTCCCCTTATAGCATTTTTTTTTAAACAAAAAGTTTCCCATAGCCGTGTTTTCTCTCCTCTCTACCCTATCCACGTTAATCGCAGATTCCGCATGTCTTGTCAATCCACCCTGTGCGCTTGTTAGGAAGGAGGCTTCTTTCTACAGGCTTGGACTGTACCCGCTGGTCTCTCTCGTACTCTTGGGTGGGAGGGTCATCACTCACTCGAGGGTGTGGCTCCCAAAAGTTGGGTAGTTCACTCGCTGCCCTCCTAAGTTGTCACTGGCTGCCTAGTGTGAGTTCCCCCCCCCCGGACTGTGTTCTCACCCCGCCATCTCCCCTAGCAAACACAACTCAACGACGCTGGTCACGTTCCCGCTCCCCAAACGGAGGCATGGGCCATACAGAACTCCCCCTCAAGCAACCTATGGCAGAAGTGAGGTAGATTGGTCCAGAGAAAAGGCCCTGCCAATTAACCCGCAGTTACGTTTAAACCCTCACCAACTCCTTTTGTTGAGGGAGTGATCCGGCTATCGAGATTTGGATTGTTTGTGGCACGGGGCTCGATTTTATAATCACAGTCTGATGCTACCCCGCACAAAGTTTCTCTCTTTTAAATCCCCCCCTTTCTTCATTCATATAGATTGTTCAGAATTATAATAAAAAAAAACCTCCAGATTTTCAAAAGTACACGTCATTAATCTCATTCTTCTGGGGCAAGAGCAGACTTTATAATCAGTCGGAGTGGGGGATGAGAAGCTGGGAGTTTTGTTTTCACGCTGGATTATCATGCGGGGTCTGAAATCAATCCATTCTCCCCTGATACTGGGTCCTGCACCAACCAAGGCTGAGAGAGCAGAGGACGAGTCTGTCCCTGGCTTCTGCCATGTGAGCAGCTCACAAAGCACAGGCACAGCTTGCTGATTTCTCTCTTTAAGCTGCTGGAAAACGTCTGTGTGTGTGTGTGTGTGGAGGTCGAGTAAGGATAGGGTCTACTGTCTGTTATCCTGCCACCACACACTGCCCAGCCTCGTGTCTGAAGGATGGGCATCTGGTGCCTGTTGGATTGTGCCCCAGTGAAAGTCAGCATCTACAGGAGAAGGGAGGAGAGAGACCAGGGGCTTTGGGGAGGCTGGTGGGGGAGGAGAATGATTCATACAATGGAAAAACGTGAGCTTAGGAAATTTACCAGCAATCGTAGAGTTAATGTTGCTCGGTCTCTGAAGGAGAGGGGTGGGGGGCTCAGCTGCAGAATAAGTGTGGTCCCTGGAGAGGAGAGGGAAAGGAAGGAGACCTGATGGGAGGGGGAGGGGAGGGTTAATGTAGGCCAGGGAAGCAAAGAGAATATGAATTTTGAAGATCTCTCTGGAATTGGCTGAAAGCCAGCAGTCACTTAGCACTGGTAATAAGGGCTAGATTACCTCACGAGCCAAAAATAGAGGCTGATGTAATGGCTGGAATAGAACGGAGTGAAGATCCCAGGGACTCAGTGGAGAGCTTCACAAAACACCAGACTCGACTCCGTCCAGCAGAGCAGGCTGAATTTTTATTTGAAAAGATTAAATGTTTGTTGTCACCGGCATTTTTAAAGAACAGACTCGCCCCGCCCTGGGGTTAGACCAAGGTTGAAGACACTCAATTTACAGAGATGTTAAAAAGAATTGAGAAGCCCTGGGCTCTGTCTTGCTTGTTGCTCAGTGTCTGTGACAACCACATATCTCTCCAGCCTGAGCATTGAGTTATTTGGCACTAAACAACTCTCCATCAGCAGCCATTTTGTACACAAAAACTTGCCATTGGCAACCATTTTGTACACAAAGGCTCGCCATCAGCTCCCATTTTTCCATTTTTATATAGGGAGATCACCATTGGAGTCAATTTGTACACTAAAACTCGCCATCGGGAGCCATTTTGTACACAAAAACTTGCCGCTGGCAGCCATTTTGTAGAAAGTGTGTACCCGT
The DNA here is from genome assembly GCF_035084215.1 of Heptranchias perlo. NCBI lineage: Eukaryota > Metazoa > Chordata > Chondrichthyes > Hexanchiformes > Hexanchidae > Heptranchias > Heptranchias perlo. The sequence goes on along the minus strand of NC_090368.1, from coordinate 7,500,683 downwards.
AGATCCCATCTCCTAGTGAGAGTCAGCACCTTCAGTTGGGAATGGGTCACATTTGTGTGGGGCCCTCTCTCCCTCTACATGACTGGAAGTGGATTTGCAGACCTCTATGGTCAACCCCACCATTCCCCATGACCTGAGCCCTGGCTGCAATCTAAACCAATACATTGTGGAGCAGGTGTAAAGCTGATTGAGTTAATTACTGTGCAAAGATGGATTAGCGTAGAGGCTCACAGGCTGTGACAGTAAATGGGGAGTGAGGAGCCTTCCTCTATGCAAAGCAGGATTAAAAGCCACTAATGACTCTGAGTTCTCTTTAAAAAAAATAGCATTAGTTACAAAATTGGAGGTCAATTGCTGGATAGGCCCATTCTTCTAAATGCAGGGCTGATCCTTAACGACATCTGCCTCTGGCTCATTCGTTATGGAACACAAACTGCTCCATTTGGTCTAATGGACTGACTTTCCCCCCATCAGCTGGGGCACTGAGGCCAATTGTAGCACCCCCTACTGCTACCCCAGGCTTAGCTCAACGAACAGTCAAAGCTTCAGAGAGGGCACCAGCCCTCTGTTTACTGCCCTTCCTGAAAGTTGATTCTTTCCTCCTGTTGCTTGGCCCTTTAAACTGCTGCAGGCACTTAAGTCTTAGGCAGCTGCTCAAAATTGTTCCAATGAGCAGACCGTGGCGAATTCAGCGGGGTTTGCACTGACCCTGTGGAAATCCTGGCACACCCATCATGGAAGATCTTGCCTTATGACCTTGTTAACCACCTTTGTAAAAACAGGAAGAAAGCCATCCTGAGTGCAATTACACTCTGACCGACCCCACCCAGTATTTACTTAACAACAGTTAGACTTTGTGGTTTTAAAGGGAAATACCATTTCCTCAGCTGATTTATGTAGTGCATAAAAATGAGGAGGGAAAGTATGACTTTAAAATGGAGATTACATTAGGTCTGTGTGTCCTGGTCTAATTATTCCCCTTCAGGATGATACTTGGTTTTGACTACTCGTGTGCAATGCCACAGGATAGCAACATTTTGTCCTTTAAATATTTGCATTGTAACTCCATGTGTCCACATTTATTTGTGGGCATTGTCTATGTAATCTTGTCACGCTGTAATTACACCCTCCGGCCAGTGGTGGCACAGCAGCACCACTGCTGGCACGGGGGTGTAATTAAAGTGTGACAAGTTTACATAGGCAGATTCCATTCTAAATGTGGACATTGGTGTCCATATAATGGAATAAACTGACAAGGAGTACTTTAAACTGGAGGATTTTTAATATGTAGATGTGCGGGAACGCTCAGCCTGGTGTGATTCGAGCCATACAGAGCAGGAAAGTCTTTTAATACCCCACCCAGTCTAACCCCACTCTCCTGTTCACTACCTATAACCTTTAATATCCCTCCCACTCTCCTGCTCACTCCCCGTACCCTTTAATAACCCACTTAGTCTAATCCCACTCTCCTGCTCACTCCCCGTACCCTTTAATATCCCACCCAGTCTAATCCCACTCTCCTGCTCACTCCCCATACCCTTTAATAACCCACTTAGTCTAATCCCACTCTCCTGCTCACTCCCCGTACCCTTTAATATCCCACCCAGTCTAATCCCACTCTCGTGCTCACTCCCCATACCCTTTAATAACCCACTTAGTCTAATCCCACTCTCGTGCTCACTCCGTTCCCTTGACATTCCACCCAGTCTAATCCCATCCCGGCTCACTCCCCATGCCCTTTAATATCCCACCCAATTTAATCTCCCTCTCTTCCTGACTTCCCATACCCTTTAATATTCCATCCAGTCTACTCCCTCTGTCCTTCACACTCCCCAAGCCATTTAATATCCCACCCTGTCTAATCTCACTCTCCTGCTCACTCGCAATACACTTTAATATCCCACCCTGTCTAATCCTACCCGCCTGCTCACTCCCCGCACCCTTTAATATCCCACCCTGTCTAATCTCACTCTCCTGCTCACTCCCTGCACCCTTTAATATCCCACCCAGTCTAATCCCACTCCCCCTCCTCATCCCTCATACCCTTTAATATCCCACCCAGTCTAATCCCTCTCTCCTGCTCACTCCCCATACCCTTTAATATCCCACCCAGTCTAATCCCCCTCTCCTGCTCACTCCCCATACCCTTTAATATCCCACCCAGTCTAATCCCCCTCTCCTGCTCACTCCCCATACCCTTTAATATCCCACCCAGTCTAATCCCTCTCTCCTGCTCACTCCCCGTACCCTTTAATATCCCACCCAGTCTAATCCCACTCTCCCCCTCACTCCCCATACCCTTTAATATCCCACCCAGTCTAATCCCACTCTCCCCCTCACTCCCCATACCCTTTAATATCCCACCTAGTCTAAACCCAATCTCATTCTCACTCCCATACCCATTAATATCTCACCTAGCCTAATCCCACTTTCCTGCTTATTCCCCAAACCATTTAATATTCTATCCAGTCCAATTCCATTGTCCTGCTCACTCCCCATACCCTTTAATATCCCACTCACTCTAATCCCACTCTCCTGCTCACTCCCTATACCCTTTAATATCCCACCTAGTCTAATCCCACTCTCCTGCCCACTCCCCAACCCCTTTAATATTCCACCTAGTTTAATCCCACTCTCCTGCCCACTCCCCATACCCTTAAATATCCCACCCAGTCTAATCCCACTCTCCTGCCCACTCCCCATACCCTTAAATATCCCACGCAGTCTACTCCCTCTCTCCTGCTCACTCCCCATAATCTTCAATATCCCATCCAGACTAATGCTAGACTCCTGCTCACTCCCCATACCCTTTAATATCGCACTCAGTCTAATCTCACTCTTCTGCTCACTCCCAATTCCCTTTAATATCCGACCGAGTCTAATCCCTCTCCTGCTCACTCCCATATCTTTTATTATCGCAAACAGTCTAATCTCACTCTCCTGCTCAATCCCCATACCCTTTAATATCCCACCCAGTCTAATCCCACTCTCCTGCTCACTCCCCATACCCATTAATATCCCACCCAGTCTAATCCCACTCTCCTGCTCACTCCCCATACCCTTTAATATCCCATCCAGTCTCATCCCACTCTCATCGTCACTCCCCATATCTTTCAATATCCCACCCAGTCGAATGCAACTCTCCAGCTCACTCCTCATACCCTTTAATATCCATCCAGTCTAATCTCACTCTTCTGCTCGCTCCCAATTCCCTTTAATATCCGACCGAGTCTAATCCCACTCTCCTGCTCACTCCCCAAACCATTTAATATCCCACCCAGTCTAATCCCACTCTCCTGCTCACTCCCCAAACCATTTAATATCCCTCCCACTCTCCTGCTCACTCCCCAAACCATTTAATATCCCACCCACTCTAATCTCACTCTCCTTCTCACTCCCCGTACCCTTTAATATCCCACCCAGTCTCATCCCACTCTCATCGTCACTCCCCATATCTTTTAATATCCCACCCAGTCTAATGCAACTCTCCTGCTCACTCCCCTTAACCTTTAATATCCCACCCAGTCTAATCCCACACTCCTGCTCACTCCCCACACCCTTTAATATCCCACCCAGTCTATTCCCACTCCCCCCCTCACTCCCCATACCCTTTAATATCCCACCCAGTCTAATCCCACTCTCCCGCTCACTCCCCATACCCTTTAATATCCCACCCAGTCTATTCCCACTCCCCCCCTCACTCCCCATACCCTTTAATATCCCACCCAGTCTAATCCCACTCTCCCGCTCACTCCCCATACCCTTTAATATCCCACCCAGTCTATTCCCACTCCCCCCCTCACTCCCCATACCCTTTAATATCCCACCCAGTCTAATCCCACTCTCCCGCTCACTCCCCGTACCCTTTAATATCCCACCCAGTCTATTCCCACTCCCCCCCTCACTCCCCATACCCTTTAATATCCCACCCAGTCTATTCCCACTCCCCCCCTCACTCCCCATACCCTTTAATATCCCACCCAGTCTAATCCCACTCCCCATACTCTTTAATGCTCCTCTTTCAAGTAATCGTCTAATCCCTTTTTTTAAAAATTGATAGATTTTGCTTGCACATTGTTTTGTGGTAGATTATTGCTCATTCCCCCCTCTGTCTACAGATTTTTTCTAACATTACCGTTTTTTTTAAGGCCAGTTTGGGTGGCAAGGTTAAAATCTACCCCAGTGTGTCCTCCGACTGGAGATCTGCTCCGGGGGCCAATTTAAACCGGGCGGGTGGATGGGTGGTTAAAATCCAGGAGCAGCCGGGAGCTGTCCAGTGATTTTCACCTGCTCCGTCAAGCAGGCAGCAAGGACACCCGCCCAAAGCCACAGGGGTCCTTTTCAACGCACGTATATCAGCTCCCGATGACATCATCGGACCTTTCTGCAATTTTTACTAGGCGGCCTGACTGGAAAGTCGAAGGCCCTGAAGCCAGTGAGGAGACGGATCGGGGCCTGAAGAGGCCCAAAAAGCTAAGTTATAATTTTTTTTTTCCTTTCCTTGTGGGGCCAGAGGAGCAGGGCCATGGACAGGGCCTAGATGAAGGGCCGTGACTGCAGTGGTGGACAGGGGCGTACCTCCCATTGGGGAGGGGCGTACCTCCCATTGGGGAGGGGCGCGGTCCCCATTGGGGAGGGGCGCGGTCCCCATTGGGGAGGGGTAGCTTCCATTGGTGAGGGGCATGTCCCCATTGGGGGGGGCGCATGGCTCCCATCGGTGAGGGCCATGTCCCCATTGGGGGGGGGTGCATGGCTGCCACTGGTGAGGGGCGTGGTCCCATTGGTGAGGGGCGTGGCCCCATGGGGGGGCATAGCTCCCATTAGTGAGGGGGCATGGCTCCATTGGGGGGAGCTTGTCCCCATTGGGGAGGGGTGTGTCCCCATTGGGGGGGGCATGACTCCCGTTGGGGAGGGGTGTGTCCCCATTGGGGAGACATGGCTCCCATTGGTGAGGGGCGTGTCCCTATTGGGGAGCGGTATGTCCCCATTGAGGAGGGATAGCTCCCATTGGTGAGGGGGCGTGGCTCCCATTGGTGAGGGGGCGTGGCTCCCATTGGTGAGGGGTGGGCGTGGCTCCCATTGGTGAGGGGTGGGCGTGGCTCCCATTGGTGGGGGTGGGCGTGGCTCCCATTAGCTCTGGTCTGGTTGTGGGCTATGGCGTTATTCACACTCCTCTTGCCCTGTTGCATTTGAAGGAAGGCACCACAGATTCCTAAGTAACCCTGGGCCTCTCCCAGTCTCACGCACCTCCCAGCTCGCTGCCCCAAGAATGGGTATCTTAAAGCCCCATATCATCCGCGCTAGCTCCCGATTCCCGAAGCCTCCTGACTACACAAATCCACAATGGAGCAGGTTACCGGGAATCGACAGATCATGTGGCCCTCCCGCAGAGATCGGGGGCGGGGGCGATCCGTACAGTACCAGAGCGGAATTTACTTCACTGTTAAGAAACCCAGATGGGGAGCCAACTCCCACAGTGCCAAGTTTGGGAGGAGTAGGAGCGAAGATGAGATAAATCAGGAAGGAGAGATGGGGTGACACCAAGCTTGGGTTTGCAAACCCTGTGGATCGTATGAGGAAGGGAAGACTGAGGGAGGGGAGGGGAGGGGAGGGGTTCTACAGTCTTGGGGTCCTGGTCAAGAGTGGTGGAAATTCTCTTCCACCACCCTGCCTGAAATTGGGCAGGGCAGAGAAGGTTGGAAAATGTGAGGCCTTCCGCCATCTCGCTGTACTGATTGTAAGAGCCTGAATTCCCCCATGGGAGCTTTGATTCTGATCTTCCGGGGGCTCCTGTCACCGTAAGGTCCCTCGCCACCTCTTCCGCTGCTACTACACCGCCGGCACACCCCACCATCGCCCACTCCCCCGGGCATCGCACCGGGAACCTGCCACCCCTACGTAACAGGTTCCGGCCCAGGAGGATGAGATGGGGCAGAGGGGGCACTCCGACCTCCTGCCAGAGGAGAATCCCCCCCACCTCCCCAGAGCAGAAGACTGTGCGATATGTCCAGAGGGAGGGGGAGGGGGAGGGGGAGGGGGAGAGGGCACTTGGAGCTCGGCAGGAACGAGGGGAAAGTTCTGAGGAAACAGCATAACTGGATCAAGAGAAACTGCAATAAGGGTGAGAAAGAGTGGGTTGAAGGTTTGTGTTGGGGGGAGAGGAGGCTCAAATATCAGAAACAATAACCTGCATTTATATAGCGCCTTTAACGTGGTAAAACGTTCCCCCAAGGCGCTTCACAGGAGCGTAAATCAGACAAAATTTGACCCCGAGCCACCTAAGGAGATATTAGGACAGGTGACCAAAAGCTCGGTCAAAGAGGTAGGTTTTAAGGAGCGTCTTAAAGGAGGAGAGAGAGGCGGAGAGGTTTAGGGAGGGAATTCCAGAGCTTAGGGCCCAGGCGGCTGAAGGCACGGCCGCCAATGGTGGAGTGGGGGGATGCGCAGAATTGGAGGTCCCAGAGTTAGCCGATGCCCCGCAGGGCAACGGTTGATTTCCTGAGCTAGGGAGTTGGGGGGGGGGAAAGAGCCAGGGTTCCCACTCCTGATCCTTTAGCCAGTAGGGTGTGTGGAGAGAGGGAAGGGGAGGGAGTCTCCACATCCCTTGCTGGTCCCGTGCAGCTCCTGCTGGACAAGTGAAAAACGCACCGAGCCCCGTGGCATCGGTACTGAGTGCGCCGCAAACAGGCGAGCCGCCAGCCGGGCATGTAAGCCAGAGCCACATTTGCGAGCCTGGCTGAGAGCCCCTCAGTCCAATCTGGGAATGAAGCCTCTTGTGCACCTGTGAGCCTGACCGTTACACCCACCTGGCAGCAACGCCTCGGTCACTGACTACGGGGGTGGGGGAATCCCCGCATGTGCACCTTTCAGCACGGTAGTGATGAGGGGCAGGAGCCCGGGCTGATATTTTTTTGTCCTTCCCTCCTTAACCCAGAGGACAACAATGGTGGCCCCCCTCCCCACCACCCCCTCCTTCCCCACCCCACGACCTGTCCACTGCCACCCTGGCTGTGATCAGCTAAAGCAGCACAGACCAGGGGTGATACCCGGGAGCTACCAGGTCTGTGTGGCCTCATCCTTGCACCGCAGTTCCTCACTGAGCCCCCTCGGGAGTTGGGGGGAAGCTGTCGAAGGCCCTTTTAAAAGGAGTGACTTTGTCACCAAAAGATCTTATCTTGCTGGCCACACATCAAAATAAAAACTTTTTAACGTTTATATAACATAACTCATCGCCTCATAAGCATTTCACTAGAATGGTACCAGGGATGAGGGACTTCAGTTATGTGGAGAGACTGGAGAAGCTGGGATTGTTCTCCTTAGAGCAGAGAAGGTTAAGGGGAGATTTAATCAAGGGGTTCAAAATCATGAGGGGTTTTGATAGAGTAAATAAGGAGAAACTGTTTCCAGTGGCAGGAGGGTCGGTAACCAGAGGACACAGATTGAAGATAATTGGCAAAAGAACCAGAGGGGGGAGATGAGGAGAATTTTTTTGACGCAGCGAGTTGTTCTGATCTGGAATTCGCTGCCTGAAAGGGCGGTGGAAGCAGATTCAATAATAACTTTCAAAAGGGAATTGGATAAATACTTGAAAAGGAAAAATTTGCAGGGCCACGGGGCAGGGGGGAGTGGGACTAATCGGATAGCTCCTTCAAAGAGCCGGCACGGGGCACGATGGGCCGAATGGCCTCCTTCTGTGCCGTGTGATTCTGCGTCGGCCCCGGCTGGGAGTAGCTCACCCAGCACCGATAGGTGTAGACCTCCCCCCTTCCGCATCCCAGCGCCCCCTCCCTCTGCCCTCGTGACCGTGTAACCCGAGCAACGCCACGGTTGGTTTGCAGAACCTGTGGGCGGGCACATGGTAATTATATGCAAATGAAGACACCATGGGTTCCACCATGTTTGCTGCCATAGGCACTGCAGGAACGCTGCCCGCCAGGTGCCCAGCGTTTAGCCTGGGATAGGGTTCCACCTCTGGCTGGACGTGCTCCATGAGATTTGGTCTCATGAACTCTCACCTCCAACTGTCCCACCCCCCACATTCCTGCTATTGGTCACCCGACCTGCCCATCCACACGGAGCCCCGCCTCCCCACGCCAATTGGAAAGCAAACTGGACTCTCTCCATTACCCGATTGGATGATTCTAAACTGTCAGTCAAACAGTCCTTGTTCCCATCTCCAATATTTTTTTTGACGCCTCCACAATGTTTCTCCCGGGAGATTATGGTCTGGCGCACCGTGGCTGCAGTGTGTACCGTCCACAGGATGCACTGCAGCAACTCGCCAAGGCTTCTTCGACAGCACCTCCCAAACCCGCGACCTCTACCACCTAGAAGGACACGGGCAGCAGGTACATGGGAACAACACCACCTGCACGTTCCCCTCCAAGTCACACACCATCCCGACTTGGAAATATATCGGCCGTTCCCTCATCGTCGCTGGGTCAAAATCCTGGAACTCCCTTCCTAACAGCACTGTGGGAGAACTGTCACCACACGGACTGCAGCAGTTCAAGAAGGCGGCTCACCACCACCTTCTCAAGGGGCAATTAGGGGATGGGCAATAAATGCCGGCCTCGCCCACATCCCCAGAATGAATTTGACTCCGGGAGGTCCGCAGGAAGGGCGGGCGGCCCTCGGGGCAGTAATTGAAGACGGGCCTGTGTTTGCGCTGTCAGAGTGTGGCCACCTCAGTGAAAGTGGTCGTCCCTCTCCCCCCCGGCTCGTGAAACAATTGCAGCAGAAAGCCTCCAGCGAAGAGGAGCAGGCGATACATAACCGGTCGTTATCGGTGTAGCACCACCGCCCTCTGGTGGTGCAGCCCATCGCTGAACCCACGGCACACCTCGAGCAGGAGGAACCAGCATCCAGACAGAGTACCACCGCCCCCTGCTGCCACGTCAGAGCCGTTGCTTAAAGCCAGGCCTGGGACGAGCAGGCAACAAACAGCAAGACTCTGACTGAAGCAGACCGCTGGCAAGGGTCACATTTATCGCCCATCCCTAGTTGGCCTGAGGCCATTGAGTTAATCACATAGTGTGGGACCAGAGTCACGGGTGAGCCCCAGACCAGGTAAGGGCACAGTTCCCTTCCCTGAAAGGATATTAGTGAACCAGTTGGGTTATTACAGCAATCCGGTATCTTTCATGGTCACTTTTACCTGGTGCCAGTCTACGATTCACCCGATTTATTGAATTCAGTGGGATTTGAGCTCAGGAGCTCTGGGTGGCAAATTGATTAAGTTGGGGGGAAATGGGCTAGAAAGTGACCGCTGGAATTCAGTATCAGTGTGAGAATCATACAGCACAGGAAGGAGGCCATTCGGCCCATTGCGCCTGTGCCGGCTCTTTGAAAGAGCTATCCAGTTAGTCCCACTCCTCCTACTCTTTCCCCAGAGCCCCCTGCAAACTTTTTCCTTTTTGAAAGCGAGGTGATCCATTTTCGGTTAAGATCTCAGTTGGAGTATTGTGTCCAGTATTGGGCTCCGCACTATAGGATGGACGTTGAGGCTTGCGAGAGGGTACAGCACAGATTCACGAGGATGCTGCCTGGTGTGAGGACATACAAGTACAAAGAAGGACTTGAAAAGTTTCATTAGAATGCAGGTTACGGGACGATATATCAGAAGGATTTAAAATTATAAAAGGGATGGGGACAGGGTAGATAGAAGCAGATTGTTTCCGGTAGTTGAGAGGTCAAGAGTGAAGGGCTATAGACGCAAGATTTAAAGCTGAGAGCAGGAGAGACTTAAAAATGCTGGAAATACTCTGCAAACCAGGCAGCCTCTGTGGAGAAAGAAACAGCTAATGCTTCAGGAGAGACTTCAACAACAACAACTTGCATTTATATAGCGCCTTTAACGTAGTAAAACGTCCCCAAGGCTCTTCACAGGAGCGTAAATCAGACAAAATTTGACACCGAGCCACATAAGGAGATATCAGGACAGGTGACCAAAAAACTTGGTCAAAGAGGTAGGTTTTAAGGAGCGTCTTAAAGGAGGAGAGAGAGGCGGAGAGGTTTAGGGAGGGAATTCCAGAGCTCAGGGCTCAGGCAGCTGAAGGCACGGCCGCCAATGGTGGAGCGATGGAAATCGGGGATGTGCAAGAGGCCAGAATTGGAGGAGCGCAGAGATCTCGGAGGGTTGTAGGGGCTGGAGGAGGTTACAGAGAGAGGGAGTCTGTAGAATTCACTTCCAGGGTTCGTGGTTGAGGCAGAAACTCCGTCAACATTCGAGATTACGTTGATAGGAGGATGAAGGAAATGGGGATAAAGGGATGGGAACATGTGATTGGGACAATTTGCTCACGTGGAGGGTTAACACCAACCCGGACTGGTTGGTGTTGTAATTCCAACATATTCCTGTGCTAGTTCAGTACCAGAAGCAAGACAGCTGTTCCTCTGGTGGCCGTGTGAACTGACACTGTGAAGGCAGTTGCAAAAATTCCCGATGAGAGTCCCTCGGCTATCGAGAGAGCGAAACCAGCAATAAATCTGCAGCCTTACCCCAGTCAAGCTGCTGTTAGCAGGGAGACAGTGCAGCTCGAATATCACTTTAGAATCAATAGAAATTGCATTTATTCTGCCGCCCTCATGTCTCCAGCCATTTAGGCCAATCTACTTCTTGAACTGGGCAGGAAGCTCAGTGATTAATGCTGGAAACACTGAGCAGAGACCGTCTTCTTCAGTGACAGATCTATCAGACGCGAGAGCTCAGCATGTTCACTGCAATCAAGTCCGCAACGGGTCAGTTTGAGATCCGAGTCGAGCTATCTACAAGTCTTGTGCAAGGTGCACACTTCCTCTGCACAAACCTTACTTCCTGTTGTCACGACTTTTGGCCACACTTTTTACCATCATAAATTCAACTAGAGTCGCCAACCCTCCAGGATTGTCCTGGAGTCTCCAGGAATTGAAAATTAATCTCTCGGGCATTGCTGCAAGCAAACACCCGGGAAAAAAAAATCAGAGCAGTATTTTAAAGAAGTGATTTTTAAAAAAAAATTTCTTTCAACAGTTTCGTTTATTAATTGTAAAAATATTGGAGGTAGCAAACGAGTCTGTTTGACTGACAGTCATGAGTCATCCAATCGGATAACGGAGAGTCTGTTCGCTTTCCGATTGGCCGTGGGAAGGCGGTGCATCACTGGGATGGTTATGTCAGGTGACCAATGGCTGGAGAGTGGGGGCGGGGCCATTGGAGGTCATGTGATGAAACCCTCTTGGACCACGTCCAACCTAATGTCAACACTTCCCATTCAATTTTACTATGTCAACGGTCACGGTGTAGTAACAGGCTCTGATCACCAGGTGGCATGGTAGAGTGAGTTTCTCAAGTCTCCCAACTCCATTGCCATCTTGTACATTAAACCCCCCCCTCATATTCAGCAATTGACTGTGGGTGGCTGCCATGCTCAATTCACCAGTAATCCAAAAAGAAACATTTTTATTGTCTATCTGTTTGGTGGGTTTTTATAACAAGAAATATCAGCGTTACCAAAAGGTTCTGCTCAAGTCAACCTTTAAAGTTCAGGATTTTTACTCGGAACCTCCCTCCAAACTTGAAGAATGGTGCGGTCCTTCTCGGGACTCACCGTTTGCTTGAGCGGTGGCTGTTTTTGAGTATATAAATATAAATAAATAGATTTTGTAACCTGTTGTGAGTAATTCCCATCTCAGTCCTTCCTCACTCACTGGTTTTCTCCGTATCTGTACGTATCTGTGCCTCTCGGCTGCACGTCATGTTTTTGCTTTCAAAGATAACTGAAAAAGTTGGAGAGTTCACACGTTACTTTTTGTTCGGGTGTTTTTAAAACCCAAATTTCCTGTTCCTAAAAGCTGTTTAACTTTTGGGGTTCCACTCAATAGTTCTCCATTTGAGGGGGTGGTGCTTACAAAGAGAGGCCTAACCTTCCCAACCCAGCTCCCTCCCTTTGCTTGGGGCGCATCTCCTGCTGGGAGGGCTAATACCCGCCCCGGAATCCCCCTCTGACCCCGCCCCGGGGTCATTTCCACGGTGGGGGGGTGGGGGTCACACTCCCCATCCTCCCCCCAGAGAGCCCAGCCAAGTGTGGGGGTGACGCCTCGCCGCGGAGACTGCGATGGGAGAAGGTGGCCCGGCGAGTTGCCTGTTTGGAAGAAGATTTTGCCCGTGGACGACGGGGCCTTGCGCACGACCGCCCCGCACGGGCCCCCTCCTCTTTCGGCCCCAAGGCCGCCTCCGCCGACCCTTGAACTCTGGCTGCCAGGGCCTGATTGCACCCAGAGTCCGAACGACAGGGAGACACAGCAGAGGCCATGTATCTCGCTGTTTGCACACAGTTAGCATTTGTCTGCCCGCTTAAAGGCAAGCGTATCGTGCCTCGATGAGCACAGAATCGTACAGCACAGAAGGCGGCCATTCAGCCCATTGGGCCTGTGCCGGCTCTTTGAAAGAGCTGTCCAATTAGTCCCCACTCCCCCTGCTCTTTCTCCAGAGCCCTGCAAATATTTCCCCTTCAAGTATTTATCCAATTCCCTTTTGAAAGTTACTATTGAATCTGCTTCCACCGCCCTTTCAGGCAGCGCATTCCAGATCAGAACAACTCGCTGCGTAAAAAAAATTCTCCTCATCTCCCCCTCTGGTTCTTTTACCAATTATCTTCAATCTGTGTCCTCTGGTTCCCGACCCTCCTGCCACTGGAAACAGTTTCTCCTTATTTACTCTATCAAAAACCGCTTATAATTTTGAACACCTCGATTAAATCTCCCCTTAACCTTCTCTGCTCTGTGGACTGCGGCAGGTTGAAAGCATCGTGGGTCTCCTGGGATAACGGGTGTTAACATACAGGGTGGCATGTCCCTGGTGAGACACCGCCTGCCCGTGGGTGCAGTGGTGCCCCTTTCTACTCATGGATTAGGCTTGCCGATGAAGGCTCCAGTCACTTACTTTATATGGGTACTAACTGCAGACTGACCTATCTGGTGGACGTCCCCTGTAGTGGCTTGCAAGGATCCAGTTCCATAGAAGCCTATTGGGGCCAGCCGTGCCTCAGTGGGTAGCACTCTCACCTCCGGGTCAGAGGGTCGTGGGTTCAAGTCTCACTCCAGAGACTGTAGCCCATAATCCAGGCTGACGCTCCCAGTGCACTGAGGGAGTGCTGCAACGTCACAATCTCAGGCCGTCCCAAAGCGCTTTACAGCCTCTGAAATGTAGTCACTGCTCTAGTGTAGGAAACGCGGCAGCCAATTTGCACACAGGAAGATCCCACAAACAGCAATGAGATAAATGACCAGACCATATGTTGGTTGCGGAATAAATGTTGGCCCAGGACACCAGGGAGAACTCCCCACCTCTTCTTTGAATGGTGCCATGGGTACTTTTATGTCCACCCGAGAAGGAAGACATCTCATCCGAAAAACGGCACCTTCGACAGTGCAGCACTCCTTCAGCGAGGTTGAACTGAGGCCCCGTCTGCTGTCTCAGGTGGACGCAAAAGATCTCGTCTCAATATTGGAAGAGGAGCAAGGAGAGATCTCCTGGTGTCCAGGCCAATATTCCTCTCAAAACGAGACCAAGTAAACAGATTATCTGGACATTTATCTCATTGCAATTTGTGAGACCTAACTGCAAATTGGCTCTTCTGTTTGCCTACGAACATACGAAAATGAGTGGGAAAAGACCAGCTGGTCCATCCAACCTGCCCCATGCTCATGGTGCCTGGAGCATAGGAAGGATGGAACATCATGACTACACAATTCCAACTCCTCAGCAGCCATATGATCTCATGGGAGAGTCAAAATAAGAGGAAAAAAAAACCAGGACCTAAAGGGGGAAGATGATCTGGACAATTCCTCTCCGACCCCCTCCAGCGATCGCATCCAGTCCAGGAGATCACACAGACCAAGCGTTATCTAGAAAGACACTTACCTTCTTATATGATGCGATCTCTGCCCCAGTCAGGAAGCGGTCCAGCTCCCTCTTCAAGGCGTTCAGAGAGTCAGCACCGCTCACATTCCAGAGGCTCACAACCCTCTGGGAAAAGGAGACCCGCCCAACACCCAGTCTGCTCCTACTCTTGTGTCCAAAACAGTGACTGCACTTCGTTGACTGTGAAGCGCGTTGGGACCTCCAGAGGAGGGGGAAGGCGCTACATAAATGCAGCTTCTTTCTATCTATGCGGGACCACCCTTCTGACCAGTCAACTCGTGGCAAAAACGCGAGTCCGTTGCGATGGGACAAGGAGACAACATGGCCGCCCAACATCGCATTGGTTCCCAAAATGGCACCACCACTGCGCTGCCCAGCCAGGATTAAACTCAGTTTCAATCCTTCCGAGCGCTGAATTCACTTCATATTTGAAAAATGTCATGCGCCTAAGACTACATTTCCCTCTTGCTTTTTTTAAAAAAAATGATGGTTAATTGATGTAATTAAACTAGAAGGAACAGTTTAATTGAAAGTCAATAGATTATGAGTACAGTGGAGCGTCTTGTTGCGATAACCCAGGCATGGGGACGAAGACCAGTACAAGTAACAGAAAATGGGACGGAATCTTCCTTGAGCTGGGAGATTGATTCACATCAGACGGGAGACGATGGGCGTTAGCGGGCTGCGTAATGAGGTAACAACCCTCCCCCGCCGACTCGGCTCTGTCCTCTGAACAGCGCGGGGGATAACCGGACGTTCCAGAAACAGCCAAGGACCGCTGCAAAAGAAAACGAGTCGCCAACACGATGCTAAGGGAGCGCTGCACTCTGGCGTGAGGGGTCATTCTTCAGACGAGGCGTTTAAACCGAGTTCCTCTCTTCCTGTTCAACTTAAAGAGACCCCACGAGCGTTATTCGAAGAAAACCAGGGAGCTCTCCCGGGGTCCAGGTCAACATCACTCCCTCAAACACCGCCACCAAAAAATGGTGAAGGAAAGAAAAAGAACTTGCATTTATACAGCGCCTTTCACAACCTCAGGTCGCCCAAAAGCCCTTCACAGCCAATGAAGTACTTTTTGAAGTGTGGTCACTGTTAGCTGATTGTGGGAGCTTGCTGTGCACCAAACAGCAATGTGATATGACCAGATAATCTGATGTTGGTTGAGGGATAAATATCGGCCCCAGGACACCGGAGAGAACTCCCCACTGCTCTTCTTCCAATAATGGCCGTGGGATCTTTTACATCCACCAGATGGGGCGTCTCATCCGAAAGACGGCACCTCCGACAGTGCAGCACTCCCTCAGTACTGGCACTGGGAGTGCTGGCCTGGAATACGGGCTCGAGTCTCTGGAGGGTGGGGGCTCGAGCCCACGACCTTCTGACTCAGAGGTCAGAGAGATACCCACTGATTCGCAGCTGTCACCTAGTCTGTAATGTTTGTAGAGTGGAAAATCGGCACTGAACAAAATGCACAGTCGATGTTAACGCTTTTAAAATAGAGAGACCAACAAATGTACCTGCTGAGTGTTTCCAGCATTTTCTGTTCTTATTTCAGAATTCCAGTATTTTGCTTTTGCCCATTAAAGACTGCCATGGCTGTGGCTACAAGAGCAGGTCAGAGGCTGGGTATTCTGCGGCGAGTGACTCACCTCCTGACTCCCCAAAGCCTTTCCACCATCTACAAGGCACAAGTCAGGAGTGTGATGGAATACTCTCCACTTGCCTGGATGAGTGCAGCTCCAACAACACTCAAGAAGCTCGACACCAACCAGGACAAAGCAGCCCGCTTGATTGGCACCCCATCCACCACCCTAAACATTCACTCCCTTCACCACCGGCGCACAGTGGCCGCAGTGTGTACCATCCACAGGATGCACTGCAGCAACTCGCCAAGGCTTCTTCGACAGCACCTCCCAAACCCGCGACCTCTACCACCTAGAAGGACAAGAGCAGCAGGCACATGGGAACGACACCACCTGCACGTTCCCCTCAAAGTCACACAGCTTCCCGACTTGGAAATATATCGGCCGTTCCTTCATCGTCGCTGGGTCAAAATCCTGGAACTCCCTTCCTAACAGCACTGTGGGAGAACCGTCACCACACGGACTGCAGCGGTTCAAGAAGGCGGCTCACCACCACCTTCTCAAGGGATGGGCAATAAATGCCGGCCTCACCCACATCCCATGAACGAATAAAAAAAAAAGTTGGTAGCATTCTTGCCACTTAAGTTCAAGACCCATCTCAGGACCCTCCTGCGAAGTGCAGAGATGCTGACACCTCCTCTATGCCTTGAATTTAAAGATCCCAAGGCCTTACTGGAAGCAGAGCAGGGGGTTGTCCTGGCATCCTGGGCCAACATTCCTCCCTCTACCAACACATTTGTGGGATCCTCCTGTGCACAAAATGGCTGCTGCACGTTCCCAGGTGGCAGTCACGGCCCTTCAGAGTAATCCACTGCACATGAAGTGAGGTATATACGTCAGACTTCAGAAGGGCTTTCTTCCACCAGGAAAATCTAAAGCACCTAGTCTCCGATTTTAAAAGTGCCTGTTAATATCTTTCATAAGGAGAAACTGTTTCTAGTGGCAGGAGGGTCGGTAAAAAGAGGGCTCAGATTTAAGGTAATTGACAAAAGAACCAGAGGGGAGAGGAGGAGACATTTTCTTTTCAAACACAGCGAGTTGTTCTGATCTGGAATGCGCTGCCTGAAAGGGCGGTGGAAGCAGATTCAATAGTGACTTTCAAAAAGGGAATTGGATAAAATATTTGGGAAGGAAACAAATTGCAGAGTTACGGGGTGAGTGAGACTAACTGGATAGCTCTTTCAAGGTGCCAGCCCAGACACGATGGGCTGAATGGCCTCCTTCTGTGCCGTAAGATTCTACGGTGTAATGCTGCGAAATCTGCAGATTGGTGTCTGAATAAAATTATGAGGTGTTTCGAGTGGGTCAAATCCTGCTGGACATTCTGGGGCACATGGCTCTTCGTTGTTATCTCCCAGATTCCCACCATATTTTACATGCTGTTGCTTGGTTATCATGTTATTTGTTTTTAGCAGTAGGTTTAGGATTTATACACCAACGAAGAAGGAGCCAAACCTCTACTTCCACCAAATTCAACCGGGGATCCAGCTGCACGCCAATGGCAACCCAGAGTTACAGAGCGGCTTCCTCAGGGCACCAGAGACCAGACCTGGAATATGGTCAGGAGAAGACGGATGTGCTTCAGATCAGTCATCAAACACTCCCAGGGCAGGTACAGCACGGGTTAGATACAGAGTAAAGCTCCCTCTACACTGTCCCATCAAACACTCCCAGGGCAGGTACAGCACGGGTTAGATACAGAGTAAAGCTCCCTCTACACTGACCCATTAAACACTCCCAGGGCAGGTACAGCACGGGTTAGATACAGAGTAAAGCTCCCTCTACACTGTCCCATCAAACACTCCCAGGGCAGGTACAGCACGGGTTAGATACAGAGTAAAGCTCCCTCTACACTGACTCATCAAACACTCCCAGGTCTGTATTAGCATCCAATATTAACATATAGCAGAAGATGCACCCTTAGCACCAAACCAAGGGTGGACTGGTGCTGTGTCCACAAGGAACTGGATTGAGACGATCCTAAACTCCTTTCATACACTCCATTCAGAGCTGGATTTGAACCCATCTCCCAGAGGAGGAAGGCCTGTGTCCCAATCACAGCACCACCCAGTCCGACAGATCAATAAATTCCAAAGCCAGTGCATAGCGACTTGTGCTTTGCAGCACTCCAAATCGCAGCCGAATGTGCAATAGTGTTTAAATTCACAAACCCCGATCCTGGCAGACCCACACATATGTAAATAAACCACTGTAGTACCAGGCTTAATTTAGTACACTGACGGACAAACTTAACCACTCACCATTAAACCAATACTTTTTCGAGTTATACGATACTCTTAACTCATCTCCATAAATTGCTCCCACTAACAGTGATCCTACCACTACTGTACCCACCAGTACTGTACCCCAGTGTTATACAGGGACAGACCTGTACCCACCAGTACTGTACCCCAGTGTTATACAGGGACAGACCTGTACCCACCAGTACTGTACCCCAGTGTTATACAGTGACAGACCTGTACCCACCAGTACTGTACCCCAGTGTTATACAGTGACAGACCTGTACCCACCAGTACTGTACCCCAGTGTTATACAGTGACAGACCTGTACCCACCAGTACTGTACCCGTGTTATACAGTCACAGACCTGCACCCACCAGTACTGTACCCGTGTTATACAGTCACAGACCTGCACCCACCAGTACTGTACCCGTGTTATACAGGGACAGACCTGTACCCACCAATACTATACCAGTGTTAGATAGGGACAGATCTGCACCCACCAGTACTGTACCCCAGTGTTACACAGGGACAGACCTGTACCCACCAGTACTGTACCCCAGTGTTATACAGGGACAGACCTGCACCCACCAGTACTGTACCCCAGTGTTATACAGGGACAGACCTGCACCCACCAGTACTGTACCCCAGTGTTATACAGGGACAGACCTGTACCCACCAGTACTGTATCCCAGTGTTATACAGGGACAGACCTGTACCCACCAGTACTGTACCCGTGTTATACAGGGACAGACCTGTACCCACCAGTACTGTACCCCAGTGTTATACAGGGACAGACCTGTACCCACCAGTACTGTACCCCAGTGTTATACAGGGACAGACCTGCACCCACCAGTACTGTACCCCAGTGTTATACAGTGACAGACCTGTACCCACCAGTACTGTACCCGTGTTATACAGTGACAGACCTGTACCCACCAGTACTGTACCCGTGATATACGGAGACAGACCTGTACCCACCAGTACTGTACCCCAGTGTTATACAGTGACAGACCTGTACCCACCAGTACTGCACCCCAGTGTTATACAGAGACAGACCTGTACCCACCAGTACTGTACCCCAGTGTTATACAGGGACAGATCTGTACCCACCAGTACTGTACCCCAGTGTTATACAGGGACAGACCTGTACCCACCAGTACTGTACCCCAGTGTTATACAGGGACAGACCTGTACCCAGCAGTACTGTACCCATGTTATACAGTCACAGACCTGCACCCACCAGTACTGTACCCATGTTATACAGGGACAGACCTGTACCCACCAGTACTGTACCCGTTATACAGTGACAGACCTGTACCCACCAGTACTGTACCCCAGTGTTATACAGTGACAGACCTGTACCCACCAGTACTGTACCCCAGTGTTATACAGGGACAGACCTGTACCCACCAGTACTGTACCCATTATACAGTGACAGACCTGTACCCACCAGTACTGTACCCGTTATACAGTGACAGACCTGTACCCACCAGTACTGTACCCCAGTGTTATACTGACAGACCTGTACCCACCAGTACTGTACCCCAGTGTTATACAGTGACAGACCTGTACCCACCAGTACTGTACCCCAGTGTTATACAGGGACAGACCTGTACCCACCAGTACTGTACCCATTATACAGTGACAGACCTGTACCCACCAGTACTGTACCCCAGTGTTATACTGACAGACCTGTACCCACCAGTACTGTACCCGTTATACAGTGACAGACCTGTTCCCAGCAGTACTGTCCCAGTGTTATACAGAGACAGACCTGTACCCACCAGTACTGTACCCCAGTGTTATAGAGACAGACCTGTACCCACCAGTACTGTACCCGTGTTATACAGGGACAGACCTGTACCCACCAGTACTGTACCCCAGTGTTATACAGTGACAGACCTGTACCCACCAGTACTGTACCCGTGTTATACAGTGACAGACCTGTACCCACCAGTACTGTACCCGTGATATAGAGACAGACCTGTACCCACCAGTACTGTACCCCAGTGTTATACAGTGACAGACCTGTACCCACCAGTACTGCACCCCAGTGTTATACAGAGACAGACCTGTACCCACCAGTACTGTACCCCAGTGTTATACAGTGACAGACCTGTACCCACCAGTACTGTACCCGTGTTATACAGTGACAGACCTGTACCCACCAGTACTGTACCCGTGATATACAGAGACAGACCTGTACCCACCAGTACTGTACCCCAGTGTTATACAGTGACAGACCTGTACCCACCAGTACTGCACCCCAGTGTTATACAGAGACAGACCTGTACCCACCAGTACTGTACCCCAGTGTTATACAGGGACAAACCTGTACCCACCAGTACTGTACCCCAGTGTTATACAGGGACAGACCTGTACCCACCAGTACTGCACCCCAGTGTTATGCAGAGACAGACCTGTACCCACCAGTACTGTACCCGTGTTATACAGGGACAGACCTGTACCCACCAGTACTGCACCCCAGTGTTATACAGTGACAGACCTGTACCCACCAGTATTGTACCCCAGTGTTATACAGGGACAGACCTGTACCCACCAGTACTGCACCCCAGTGTTATACAGTGACAGACCTGTACCCACCAGTATTGTACCCCAGTGTTATACAGAGACAGACCTGTACCCACCAGTACTGTACCCCAGTGTTATACAGGGACAGACCTGTACCCACCAGTATTGTACCCCAGTGTTATACAGAGACAGACCTGTACCCACCAGTATTGTACCCGTGTTATACAGTGACAGACCTGTACCCACCAGTACTCTACCCCAGTGTTATACAGTTCAAAATGTTTTCTCCAGCAGAACCGATGTTTGGATGGACAGACTCTAGAATTGTACTGTTGGGCATTTTCAATAATGCTAAGAAAATTTCACACACCCAGCACTGCCACTTATAGAATGATACAGCACAGAAGGAGGCCATGCGGCCCATCATGCCTGTGCCGGCTCTTTGAAAGAGCTCTCCAATTAGTCCCACTCCCCCTGCTCTTTCCCCATAGCCCTGCAAATTTTTCCCCTTCAAGTATTTATCCGATTCCCTTTTGAAAGTTACTATTGAATCTGCTTCCACCGCCCTTTCAGGCAGCGCATTCCAGATCAGAACAACTCGCTGCGTTAGTTTTTTTTCCTCTCATCTCCCCCCTCTGGTTCTTTTGCCAATTATCTTCAATCTGTGTCCTCTGGTTCCCGACCCTCCTGCCACTCGAAACAGTTTCTCCTTATTTACTCTATCAAAAACCCTCATTTTGAACACCTCGATTAAATCACTTATTGTCTGAATAAGTCAAATTCTGTTTTCATTCGGCCCATTTACAACAAGCCTTACTCGAGACACTTGCGTTGATATATCCTATCATATCCTCAGGTTGTGCCAAAGTGCTCATAAGCAATGAATTTCTTTTTTAAATGCAGTTACTTTTTTTTTTAAATAGGCAAACGTAGCTGCCAGTTTTGTGTAGAGAAAGATGTGGTAAGATTTATGACCAGATAGATGTTTTGCGGTGGATTTGGTTCAGGATGGAATATCGGCCAGGACACCGGGACAACTCCCTGCTCATCTTTGAGGCGCAGCGGAACAGACAAACTTGGCTTCTATTTAACGTCTCATTTGAAAAACGGCACCTCTGACAGTGCAGCACTCGCTTAGTACTGCACTGGGAGTGTCAGCCTGGATTATGTGCTCCAGTAACTGGCGTGGAACTCGAACCCACAACCTTCTGACTCCGAGAGTGCAACAGAGGCAAGCTGGGACTTTATTACCTGGGAGTTTTACTGCTGTTTCACTCAAAGCCATTACGAAATCTTAGCGAGATCACAATTAAGCACATTTGTCTCCAGTAACCCTTGTGGACCAGTAGGTTTATACCAGCTCAGTGTCAGCTGAGAGTGGGCCGCACTCTCCCCTCCGAGTCAGAAGGTTCGAGCCCCACTCCAGAGACTTGAGCCCCATAATCCAGGCCGACACTCCCAGTGCCAGTACTGAGGGAGTGCTGCACTGTCGGAGGGGCCGTCTTTTGGATGAGACGTTAAACTGAGACCCACGGGCACTAATGTGAAGAAGAGCAAGTGAGTTCTCCCCTATGTCCTGGGGCCAATATTTATCCCTCAACCAACATCACCAAAACAGATGATCTGGTCATCATCACATTACTGTTCGTGGGATCTTGCTGTGCACAAATTGCCTACATTACAACAGTGACTACACTTCAAAAAGTACTTCATTGGCTGTAAAGCGCTTTGGGACGTCCTGAGGTTGTGAAAGGCGCGATAGAAATGCAAATCTTCCTTTCATAAATCTGTACAGAGTCCTACTGTGAATCCAACACACTTGAGAATTTGATTTGCTCGCTAAATTCCTGTAGATTTCGTTCGTTCCCACCCCTCCTCGTGTCCTCTCGTTTGAAGTTCCGCCTTAAATCGGGAACTCAAAAACGTTAGGGAGAATTAAAACCAGCCCAGCACCTCACCCTCCATATCTTCAAGCTCCGAAACACTGCACGGGCCGTTCACGTGTGTTATATTTAATACAAGTTTCTAGCATTTTCGACATTTCTCCAGTTAAACTTGGCATCGACACCATAAGAACAGCGTAGGATAACAGACAAACATCAGACTGACTTGCTAACCAGTGTACTTGTGACATTTACGCCTAGCCCTTCGATTAAAAAATGTAAATATTTTTGTACGTTTAACTCAGTAAAAAATGAGTTGAAGCAGCTTTGCACTGGTATTTGCCCAAGTTAATCGTTACTAAATAAACACCAGCCGATCTCCCGTGACGCCATACACTCAGAGTCCAGATCAAGTGTAGGTGAAGTGGGGTTAAAGAGCGGGGAGAGTCGGACCAAAGTGCACAGATGGATTTCAGACCCCGTTTTGAAGCCATACTTTGTCCTTATTTTTATATTTCCGTTATAAATTCCTATATCCGCATTTATAATGGGAAAGCTGACAGGAATTGCATGCAGATCTAAGATTTTTAATGTTATATACAGATGATTACATAGGAGACCAGCCAAGGCATGTCCTGAGTCAGTGAATCCTGGCTATGGGGAAACCAGACCAAGGCCTGTCCTGGGTCAGTGAATCCTGGGTGCCTTCTAGTAACTCACCCACTCTTCATGCATAAAGCTGGGCAGTGCGCGCTGGCAGGCAATTCAACCCCAGGGCATCACAGCCGAGCTCAGTCCAGTCCAGTCCTGAGCAGACATGCGTGCTTTTGAGCGGGGTAGCTGGGTAGGGTCATCAAGGAGCTGATCTTTCTCCCACCCTCTTTCCCCATCTCCCGGGCTGGCAAGCTCAGCTGCAGCACCTCCCCTAATGGCTGCACCCGCTGAGAACGAGTAACTCAGCGGGGCAAGGATTGAAACCAAGAGTCCTTCCAGGTTGCTCAATACCACACCAGCCGTAGGACATCCGGAGAAGCAATGGCTGGCAAACTTCAAGTGTCAATTTAAATACGTGGACCGTCCCTGTGGCCCAGACATCCTGACCGAGCCGCAGCCTGGAAACGACGCCCCCTCCATCACTCCGGTCTTGCAGAGAACGTGCTGTATCCCATGTCCCCTATCGCCCCGACGAGCAACAGCCAGAGTGGGATCAGGACCCAGGTGAGCTTCATGTTGGCATAGTGTTCGAGGCGGGCACACAGTGCAGGAGGAAGCCCAGCTTTAGCAGCATGGCGCACAGGTACCACACCTTCCGCCTCACGTTGCTGCTGTTGCGGTCGTAGGCCAGACTTGCACCCCCCCGATGATCTTGATGATCAGCATGACCAGGAGGACCGTGTCGAAGATCCAGAGGGGGATGAAGATGAGGAACCAGTTCCAGACTAACGTCTCGTCCAGCTTGAGCACCAAGATGATGAGGAAGAGCAGGGTGAAGAGCCAAGTCAGCAAGACCCTCTGCGCCAGTGACATTTTCATCGAAGAGTAGAACGAGGGCAGAAAGTGAGAGTCCCAAAATGAATCTCGGGGGGGGGGGGGGGGGGCTTATGCGATGCTGCAGTGATGAGTCCCTTCCATCATCCCTCCTCCGAGGCGGCAATGAAGATTCTCTCCCCCCCCTCCCTCCCCTACGCGGCAACTCCTTGTGCCCGACGGTCAGAGGAGAGACGAACAACAAGAGCCCCTTGGCCGGAAACGGCTGAACGATCGAACGAAGACTGGATGGCTGACCGCCTCAGCAGCGGTCTGCACCAGACAAAACACCCCGTGCGGCCAGTCGCCCCAGAGTGTCCGGCAGCCAACGATGACAAAAAAAAAACAATGGCCACGGTCAGTCAGTTGAGGGAGGGGGGATTGCAATAAGTCCAGTCGTCACGGCCCCCCTCCAACAGTCAAGGCTCCGCCGTCGGGCTGCCTCCCCTCTCGAAGTTGGCCGACCCCGGCAGCCGCGGGCTCCTTGCGCCGGAGAAGCGAGCAGGCCGGAGGCTAAAACCGTGCATTACTCACAGCAAGTCAGGAATAAAACGCACATATGCAAGGCCTCCAACTCAAATAAAAAAGCTCCCAAAAGTGACTTTTGAGAAGAAGAAGGTGGGTTTTTTAAAAAAAACAAACTGAGGGAGAGACTAGAGGAAGCAAACAAATATAAAATGAGAGAGTGAGAGAGAGGAGGGAGTGGGAGTGAGAGGGGAGGGAGTAGTGAGAGGAGAGGGGAGGGAGTGAGAGAGAAGGGAGTGGGACTGAGAGTGAGGGGAGGGAGTGAGAGAGAGGGGAGGGAGTGAGAGAGAGGGGAGGGAGTGAGAGAGAGGGAGGGAGTGAGAGAGAGGGGAGGGAGTGAGAGAGAGGGGAGGGAGGGAGAGAGAAGGGAGTGGGAGTAAGAGTGAGGGGAGGGAGTGAGAGAGGAGGGAGTAGGAGTAAGAGAGAGGAGAGGGAGTGAGAGAGAGAGAGAGGAGGGAGGGAGTGAGAGAGAGGGAGGGAGGGAGTGAGAGGAGAAAAAGGGGAAGGAGTAGGAGTGAGAGAAGTAGGAGTAAGATTGAGAAAGAGAGAGAGGAGGCCTCAAACATGGCGCATAGCAACCAGCTCAGGGCGGGAGTGACGTGACCCGGAAGCGGACGGCCCAGCCTAGTAACCGCTGACCCGGAAGTGGTGTTTAATCTGGACGCGGTGGTGGGGAAAGAGAGGATTTTTAAAAATGATTTTATAGTTTGGAGTTTGTCAGGGAGGGGGCGGCGGTATTTGGAGTGTAATATTTAATTTGATTGATGCCCCCCCCCCTCCCTCCCCCGGCCAGGGTGCGCGCGCAGCCCCCAGGGCGCTCCCGGCGGGCAGTGCGCGAGGAGTCCGGGCGGGCGGGCAGTGATGGCGGAAGGTTCTGGAAAGCGGCGGATTAAAGTGACGGTGAAAACCCCCAAAGACCGCGAGGAGTTCGCGGTGGAAGAGGAGGCGTCCGTGCGGGAGGTGAGAGCGGGCGGATCCCCGGGGGGTGGGTGGAGAGAGGGGGGGGGAGACTGAGGCCTGCGCTGGGCCCCCGGGGGGGGGGAGGAGAGAGGCCTAACACCCCCCCCCCCCCACCCCCACAAGTCATCAACAACCCCCCGCCCCACCGGGGGATGGCAGGAACCTGAGGCTTTCCGTACCAGAGCGCGGGCCTGGACCCACTGCCCAATCCCCCCCACCCACGGGAGGCGGTGGAACTTTTAAACCCCCCCCCCTCTCTCTCTCCCCCCCCCCCCCTCTCTCTCTCCCCCCCCCCCCCTCTCTCTCTCCCCCCCCCCTCTCTCTCTCCCCCCCCCTCTCTCTCTCTCTCCCCCCCCCCTCCCCATCCCCCCCCTCCCCATCCCCCTCTCCCCATCCCCCTCTCCCCATCCCCCTCTCCCCCCCCTCCCCTCCCTCCCCTCCCCCGCATATTCCCCCCTCTCCCCCCCGCATATTTCCCCCCTCTCCCCCCCCGCATATTTCCCCCTCTCCCCCCCCGCATATTCCCCCCTCTCCCCCCCCGCATATTTCCCCCCTCTCCCCCCCCGCATATTTCCCCCCTCTCCCCCCCGCATATTTCCCCCTCTCCCCCCCGCATATTTCCCCCCTCTCCCCCCCCGCATATTTCCCCCCTCTCCCCCCCCGCATATTTCCGCCCTCTCCCCCCCCCCCGCATATTTCCGCCCTCTCCCCCCCCCCCGCATATTCCGCCCTCTCCCCCCCCCCCCCCCCGCATATTCCGCCCTCTCCCCCCCGCATATTTCCGCCCTCTCCCCCCCGCATATTTCCGCCCTCTCCCCCCCGCATATTCCGCCCTCTCCCCCCCGCATATTTCCGCCCTCTCCCCCCCGCATATTTCCCCCCTCTCCCCCCCGCATATTTCCCCCCTCTCCCCCCCGCATATTTCCCCCCTCTCCCCCCCCGCATATTTCCCCCTCTCCCCCCCGCATATTTCCCCCTCTCCCCCCCGCATATTTCCCCCTCTCCCCCCCCGCATATTTCCCCCTCTCCCCCCCTGCATATTTCCCCCTCTCCCCCCCCCCCCCCGCATATTTCCCCCTCTCCCCCCGCATATTTCCCCTCTCCCCCCCCGCATATTTCCCCCTCTGCCCCCCCCGCATATTTCCCCCTCTGCCCCCCCCCGCATATTTCCCCCTCTGCCCCCCCCCGCATATTTCCCCCTCTCCCCCCCCCCGCATATTTCCCCCTCTGCCCCCCCCCGCATATTTCCCCCTCTCCCCCCCCGCATATTTCCCCCTCTCCCCCCCCGCATATTTCCCCCTCTCCCCCCCCGCATATTTCCCCTCTCCCCCCCGCATATTTCCCCTCTCCCCCCCGCATATTTCCCCTCTCCCCCCCCCCGCATATTTCCCCCTCTCCCCCCCGCATATTTCCCCCTCTCCCCCCGCATATTTCCCCTCTCCCCCGCATATTTCCCCCTCTCCCCCCCGCATATTTCCCCCCTCCCCCCGCATATTTCCCCCTCTCCCCCCGCATATTTCCCCCCTCTCCCCCCGCATATTTCCCCTCTCCCCCCCGCATATTTCCCCCCTCTCCCCCCGCATATTTCCCCCCTCTCCCCCCCGCATATTTCCCCCTCTCCCCCCGCATATTTCCCCCTCTCCCCCCCGCATATTTCCCCCCTCTCCCCCCCGCATATTTCCCCCTCTCCCCCCCGCATATTTCCCCCCTCTCCCCCCCGCATATTTCCCCCCTCTCCCCCCGCATATTCCCCCCTCTCCCCCCCGCATATTTCCCCCCTCTCCCCCCCGCATATTTCCCCCCTCTCCCCCCCGCATATTTCCCCCCTCTCCCCCCCGCATATTTCCCCCCCTCTCCCCCCCGCATATTTCCCCCCCTCTCCCCCCCGCATATTTCCCCCCTCTCCCCCCCGCATATTTCCCCCCTCTCCCCCCCGCATATTTCCCCCCTCTCCCCCCCAGCATATTTCCCCCCTCTCCCCCCGCATATTTCCCCCCTCTCCCCCCCCGCATATTTCCCCCCTCTCCCCCCCGCATATTTCCCCCCTCTCCCCCCCGCATATTTCCCCCCTCTCCCCCCCGCATATTTCCCCCCTCTCCCCCCCCGCATATTTCCCCCCTCTCCCCCCCGCATATTTCCCCCCCTCTCCCCCCCGCATATTTCCCCCCTCTCCCCCCCCGCATATTTCCCCCCTCTCCCCCCGCATATTTCCCCCCCTCTCCCCCCCCCGCATATTTCCCCCCTCTCCCCCCCCGCATATTTCCCCCCTCTCCCCCCCCCCCGCATATTTCCCCCCTCTCCCCCCCCCCCGCATATTTCCCCCTCTCCCCCCCCTGTATATTTTACCCCTATCCCCCCCACATATTTCCCCCCGCTCCCCCCCCCCCCGCATATTTCTCCCTTCCGCATATTTCTCCCTTCCCCCCGCATATTTTCCCCTCCCTTCTCCCCCCCGCATATTTCCCCCCCTTCTCCCCCCGCATATTTCCCCCTCCCTTCCCCCCCGATTATTTCCCCCCGATTATTTCCCCCGATTATTCCCCCCCGCGTATCCCCCCCCGCGTATCCCCCCCCCGCGTATCCCCCCGCGTATCCCCCCCCCGCGTATCCCCCCCCCGCATATCCCCCCCCCCGCATATCCCCCCCCCCGCATATCCCCCCCCCGCATATCCCCCCCCCGCATATCCCCCCCCCCGCATATCCCCCCCCGCATATCCCCCCCCCCCCCCGCATATTCCCCCCCCCCCCGCATATTCCTCCCCCCCCCGCATATTCCTCCCCCCCCCGCATATTCCCCCCCCCCCCCCGCATATCCCCCCCCCCCCCGCATATTCCCCCCCCCCCCCCCGCATATTCCCCCCCCCCCCGCATATTCCCCCCCCCCCCCCGCATATTCCCCCCCCCCCCGCATATTCCCCCCCCCCCCCCGCATATTCCTCCCCCCCCGCATATCCCCCCCGCCCGCATATTCCCCCCCCCCGCATTTCCCCCCCCCGCATAATCCCCCCCCATAATCCCCCCCCGCATATTCCCCCCCCCGCATATTCCCGCCTCCCCGCATATCCCCCCCAATCCCCCCCCCCCCCCCCGCATATCCCCCCCCCCGCATATTCCCCCCCCCCGCATAATCCCCCCCGCATATCCACTCCCCCGCATATTCCCCCCCCCCCCCCCCGCATATTCCCCCCCCCCCTTCCCTCCCCCCAACATAAGGTGAGTGTTGGACGGTGCAAAGTTCGCCCACCTGTGCCATGTCAAAGTTCTGCCTTTGAGTGGGTTGCGTCAGGAAGGAGGTTTTTTGTTGAGCTCTGGAAATGACGATCTAAATTTGTATCGAACCTCCCCGTGTCCACACCCCAAAGGGCTTCACACCTCGTTATTTTTGAAACATTGCCACTGTTGTAATAAAGACAGACTTGCATTTCTTTCGCTCCTTTCATGACCTCAGGACATCCCGAAGTGCCTTACAGCCAATGAAATAATTTTGAAGTGTAATCACTGTTATAATGTAGGCAACACAGCAGTTAATTTACGCACAGCAAGATCCCACAAACAGCAATGAGTAAATGACCAGATCATATGTTTCTAGCTCAAAAGCAAAATACTGCAGATGCTGGAAATCTGAAATAAAAACAGAAAATGCTGGAGAAGCTCAGCAAGTCTGTGGAGAAAGAAACAGGTAACATTTCAGTTCAAAGACCTTTCGTCAGAACTGGAAGGAGGAAAGAACAAAAGGGAAGGTCTGTGATAGGGTAGAGGGCACAAGTGATTAAATGACAAAAGGAATGATGGCGCAAGGCAAGGAAGGAGGTAAACAAAAGATTGATTAGGAGTGATAAATGGCGGCAGAATCATTACCAGCACTAGCTGACCGAGAAAATGGGAGCAGCGGTTCTGATCTGAAGTTATCGAAATCATTGTTGAGTCCGGAAGGTTGTAAAGAGCCTAAACGAATGATGAGGTGCTGTTCCTCGAACTTATGTTGAGCTTCATTGGAACAGTGTAAGAGGCCGAGTACAGAGGGGTCAGAGCAGGAGTGGGAAGGGGAATTAAGATGGCAAGGAGACCGCATTGTGTGCAGCGAATACTAAATTGAAAGATGTACATTGTTTCACCTGGAAGAAGTGTTCGGGGCCCTGGACGGTGGGAAGGGAGGAGGTGAAGGGGCAGGTGTTGCATCTCCTGCGCTCGCACGGGGAAAGTGCTGTGGGGAGGAGAGCAGCTGTTGGGGGTGATGAAAGAGTGGACCAGGGTGTCGCGGAGGGAGTGGTCCCTTCGGAATGCTGAGAGTGGAGGGGAAGATGTGTTTGGTAGTGGGATCGCGCTGGCAGAAATGGCGGAGGATGATACGTTGAATGTGGAGGCTGGTGGGGTGGAAGGTGAGGACAAGGAGGACCCTATCATGGTTCTGGGAGGGAAGGGAAGGGTGAGGGCAGAAGTGCGGGAAATAGGACGGACACGGTCGAGGGCCCTGTCACCTACAGTGGTGGGGAATCCTCGGTTGAGGAAAAAGGAAGACATGTCGGAAGCACTGGGGCGGAAGATGGCATCGTTAGAACAGATGCAACAGAGAAACTGGGAGAAGGGAATGGAATCCCTATAGGAAGTGGGGTGGGAGGAAGTGTAATCAAGGTGGCTGTGGGAGTCGGGCTTATAATAGATATTGGTTGACAGCCTATCCCCAGAAATGGAGATAGAGAAGTCGAGGAAGGGAAGAGTCGGAGATGGACCATGTGAAGGCGAGGGAAGGGTGGGAATTGGAAGCTAAGTTGATGACATTTTCCTGTTCAGGATGAGAGCAGGAAACGTCACTGATACAGTCCTCAACATACCGGAGAAAGAGGTGAGGGAGGAGACCTGAGTAGGACCGGAATAAGAAATGTCCCACAAAAAGGCAGGCATAGCTGGGACCCATACCCATTCAGGAAAAGTGAGTGGAGTTGAAGGAGAAGTTGTTCAGTGTAAGAACAAGTTCATCCAGGCAGAGGAGGGTGGTGGTGGATGAGCACTGGTTGGGCCTCCGTTCAAGGAAGAAGCGGAGGGCCTGCAGGCCATCCTGGTGGGGGATGGAGGTGTAGAGGGACTGGACGTCCTGGTGAAAAGGAGACGGTTAGGGCAGGGGAACTAGAAACTGTTAGTGACGGAGGCAATCTGTTTCTAGTGATGTTGGTGGAGTGATAAATATTACTTAGGTACACAAGTAGGTCATTCAGCCCCATGAACATGTTCTGTCACTATCAGATCATGGCTGATCCCTGCCTCAACCCCATTTACCCGCCTTTGCTCCATATCCCTCGATACCCTGACATATCATAAAATCTATCAATCTCAGTCCCAAAAATTTCAATTGCCCCAGAAAGAGTGTTCCAGATTGCCACTACCCAATGTGTGGAAAAGTGCTTCCTGATTTCATTCCTAAATGGCCTGGCTCTCGTTTTACAACTGTGCTCCCTTGTTCACATAACATTAAAGCTGTTATTACCTATATGCTAATAAGCCTAGATCTGCTTAAAAGAAAAACAACCTCACTCAGTATCATGTGCAACATGCTCTTGATTCACCACCTGAAATTGCTCCCACCATTGCTGACGTCTTCCTATCCACCAGTGCTCCACCCTGGTGCTGTGCAGCTCAAAATACTCTCTCCAGACACATCCCAAGAGTAAAATCGATCATTTTTTTTAACAATGGGTGTTTTTCACAGTTCAAGTGGCCACAATATAAATATTTCGTGCACCCTCCTGCTGTGCTTTACTGAAATCTCAGTGACAATGTGGCTGAGTTTGCGGTGGTTACGTTGAAGGTGTCAATGCTGCAGTGAAGATGGAAGGAATGGCAGGGAACACTAGCTGCTGTCAGTCTGCACTCTGAGTTGGCAGTAAGATCGGCAAACACCACGGTGTATTATTAGGGGTGCGTGTGAGTGATGCAGCGGGCACTTTAAAATCCCACTCGCCCTGCTTGTGATGCTATCTGAATCCCTCGATTTAGGTAGCTATTTGCAGGGATATTCTGACTGGTGATCTCAAAGCCTGCAGTGATTACGTTAAGATTAGTTAAATCTGCGTGTGAGTCACGTACCTGTGTCAGGGCAGCACTCTGGGAATTTTCACCTATGCTGAAAGCATCTACTAGGACCAAAACGATTGAATCACCCTGAAATTCTATATATCATTTAAGAAGCAAGATGGTGTAGTTCTGAAATGTCCCAAGTTATGTCACCTTGGTCTGCATGGGTGCATATCATCAAAGCTCAATGGTACCCACTGATGCAGCCTTGTTCCCATTAATTCCCATATATCTCAGGTTGCTGATATGAACAGGTCGTGGTGTTCTGGGCTAGGATTTATCCACTGCTGAGGCTATAACTATAGCCTTTTCTACACATCCAGGCCCATAAAATTCATCGCAGTACAAACCAGCAAATAAGAAATATAAGCCAAATGGGATTTGTTGCCTAGACCAAGAGGGCTCGGGACCACACCATACCTCAGAGCTTCAGGTTGGATACCACTTGTAGCAGACAAAAGCTCTGATTTTGCATTGGTTATAAACTGCTCGGGCTGTAAAGTTTGACTTTTATGATGCCACCTGATCCCTTCGATTAGATTCCAGTCTGTAACCCACTCCCGGGTATCTGTTATTCTATATATAAACCCCCCGAACCCCTCTATTAGATTCCAGCCTGTAACCCACTCCCGGGTATCTGTTATTCTATATATAAACCCCCCGAACCCCTCTATTAGATTCCAGCCTGTAACCCACTCCCGGGTATCTGTTATTCTATATATAAACCCCCCGAACCCCTCGATTAGATTCCAGTCTGTAACTCACTCCCGGGTATCTGTTATTCTATATATAAACCCCCCGAACCCCTCGATTAGATTCCAGCCTGTAACCCACTCCCGGGTATCTGTTATTCTATATATAAACCCCCCGAACCCCTCGATTAGATTCCAGCCTGTAACTCACTCCCGGGTATCTGTTATTCTATATATAAACCCCCCCGAACCCCTCGATTAGATTCCAGCCTGTAACTCACTCCCGGGTATCTGTTATTCTATATATAAACCCCCTGAACCCCTCGATTAGATTCCAGCCTGTAACTCACTCCCGGGTATCTGTTATTCTATATATAAACCCCCTGAACCCCTCGATTAGATTCCAGCCTGTAACTCACTCCCGGGTATCTGTTATTCTATATACAAACCCCCCGAACCCCTCGATTAGATTCCAGCCTGTAACTCACTCCCGGGTATCTGTTATTCTATATATAAACCCCCCGAACCCCTCGATTAGATTCCAGCCTGTAACTCACTCCCGGGTATCTGTTATTCTATATATAAACCCCCCGAACCCCTCGATTAGATTCCAGCCTGTAACCCACTCCCGGGTATCTGTTATTTATATACAAACCCCCCGAACCCCTCGATTAGATTCCAGCCTGTAACCCACTCCCGGGTATCTGTTATTCTATATACAAACCCCCCGAACCCCTCGATTAGATTCCAGCCTGTAACTCACTCCCGGGTATCTGTTATTCTATATATAAACCCCCCGAACCCCTCGATTAGATTCCAGCCTGTAACTCACTCCCGGGTATCTGTTATTCTATATACAAACCCCCCGAACCCCTCGATTAGATTCCAGCCTGTAACTCACTCCCGGGTATCTGTTATTCTATATATAAACCCCCCGAACCCCTCGATTAGATTCCAGCCTGTAACTCACTCCCGGGTATCTGTTATTCTATATATAAACCCCCCGAACCCCTCGATTAGATTCCAGCCTGTAACTCACTCCCGGGTATCTGTTATTCTATATATAAACCCCCCGAACCCCTCGATTAGATTCCAGCCTGTAACTCACTCCCGGGTATCTGTTATTCTATATATAAACCCCCCCGAACCCCTCGATTAGATTCCAGTCTGTAACCCACTCCTGGGTATCTGTTATTCTATATATAAACCCCCTGAACCCCTCGATTAGATTCCAGCCTGTAATTTGCTCCAGAGTATGTTGTTCTATATATGTAGAATATGCTCTTATTGGAATTATCAGATAGTTTGAATTTATAATTAACTGGTACCATCTTTCATTGTAATGTGACTAATTTCGACCACCTTGATGGCCTCGTGAGTAAAGGCGTGGACTGTGCACAGACACCATGCTCCATCCTGGTCTCTGATGAGTTAATTGATCTCTGGTGGGGCAGGAGTTGGGATGCTGAAATCAGCCTCAACAACCCCCTCACCCCCAAATGCTGGGCTTGGAAAAATCAGCCAGAGCTCCCAACCCAGTCACAATCTAGTGATTCCTGCTGGAAAGTGTGTGTTTGTGAATTTTGGGTAAGGACAGGGTCACGATGTGTTGCGACGCCCACTGTAATCGACTAGCCTACCGATGCTCAATGTCTGAGATTGCACGTAAGCAAGCTACAAGCTGGAATATAACCAGGGTGGGGTGGAGAGGGGGTTAGGCTGGTTTATATGTACAGATTAAAATGTATATAATATTGGATTGGGTAAAATTTACCTGGGAGTGAGTTAAAGACTAGAATATGACTGGGGTTCAGATGAATGTATAGAGTAAGATATACCTGGGAATTTCAGGTTCGAATCTAACTGGGGGTTTGGATGATTTCCATGAACGGAGTAAAGCTGCAGTACTGGAAAGCTGTGTGGAAAAAACTGTTGACTTTGCAGCTATAGAGGTTCCATTCTAGTACATGATTTCCTACTATTGAATGTTAGTGCACACTGAGCTTGTACCTGTGATTATCAGGAAAGATTGAACAGGCGAGGGCTCTTTACTCTAGAAAAAGGTAACCTAATAGAAGTCTTTAAGATTACAAAGGGGTTTGATAGGGTAGACGCAGAGGAGATGTTTCCACTTGTGGGAAGTCCAAAACTAGGGGCCATAAATATAAGATAGTCACAAATAAATCTGATAGGGAATTCAGGAGAAACTTCTTTACCCAGAAAGTGGTGAGAATGTGGAACTTGTTACCACAAGTAGTAGTTGAGGCATATAGCAAAGATGCATTTAAGGGGAAGCTAGATAAGTACATGAGGGAGAAAGGAGTAGAAGGATATGCTGAAAGGTTTAAGTGAGGAAGGGTGAGAGGAGGCTCGTGTGGAGCATAAACACCGCCATGGACCAGTTGGGCTGAATGGCCTGTTTCTGTGCTGTACATTCGATGTAACACTGAACTAAAGAGCTGGTTGGGGTACCAATCAAGCTGGCCGCTTTGTCCTGGATGGTGTCAAGCTTCTTGAGTGTTGTTGTAGCTGCACTCATCCAGGCAAGTGGAGAGTATTCCATCACACTCCTGACTTGTGCCTTGTAGATGGTGGAAAGGCTTTGGGGAGTCAGGAGGTGAGTCACTCGCTGCAGAATACCCAGCCTCTGACCTGCTCTTGTAGCCACAGTATTTATGTGGCCGGTCCAGTTAAGTTTCTGGTCAATGGTGACCCCCAGGATGTTGATGGTGGGGGATTCGGCGATGGTAATGCCGTTGAATGTCAAGGGGAGGTGGTTAGACTCTCTCTTGTTGGAGATGGTCATTGCCTGTTACTTGTCTGGTGCGAATGTTACTTGCCACTTATCAGCCCAAGCCTGGATGTTGTCCAGGTCTTGCTGCATGCGGGCTCGGACTGCTTCATTTTCTGAGGGGTTGAGAATGGAACTGAACACTGTGCAATCATCAGCGAACATCCCCATTTCTGACCTTATGATGGAGGGAAGGTCATTGATGAAGCAGTTGAGGATGGTTGGGCCTAGGACACTGCCCTGAAGAACTCCTGCAGCAGTGTCCTGGGGCTGAGATGACTGGCCTCCAACAAGTTGAGAAGGCTGTTTTTTTTTTAAAAAAGCATTTGGGATCCTTAGTTTTATAAATAGAGGCATGGTGTACAAAAAGCAAGGATGTTTTACTAAACCTTTATAAATCACTGGTTAGGCCTCAGCTGGAGTATTGTGTCCAATTCTGGGCACCGCACTTTAGGAAGGATGTCAAGGCCTTGGAGAAGGTGCAGAGGAGATTTACTAGAATGGTACCAGGGATGAGGGACTTCAGTTACGTGGAGAGACTGGAGATGGTGGAGTTGTTCTCCTTCGAGCAGAGAAGGTTAACGGCTGTGGATGCTGAGTCATTGAGTATATTCAAGGCTGAGATGAATAGACTTTTGGACTCTTGGGGAATCGGGATATGGGGATTGGCTGGGAAAGTGGACTTGAGGTAGAAGATCAGCCATGATCTGATTGAATGGCGGAGCAGGCATGAGGGGCCGTATGGCCTACTCCTGCTCCTATTTCTTAGGTTCTTAATAGAGGTGTTCAAATGTCATTCACCTGAGGAAGGAGGAAGCCTCCGAAAGCATGTGGATTTTAAAATAAAATTGTTGGACTATAACTTGGTGTTGTAAAATTGTTTACAATTGTCAACCCCAGTCCATCACCGGCATCTCCACATCATGAAAGGGCGGTGGAAGCAGATTCAATAATAACTTTCAAAAGAGAATTGGATAAATACTTGAAGGGGTAAAATTTGCAGGGCTATGGGCAAAGGTTGGTTGGCACAGGCATGATGGGCTTAATGGCCTCCTGTGCTGTATCATTCTATGATAACCTGGTAATAAGTGTTACCTATAGCTGAAATCTCATGCTGGGATGCATATAAAATGATGAATACATTGGAAATGCTGCAGAGATATCCAAATATTTATTTCCTATTGCACAACAGTGCTTTAGCAAAGCTCGCCTGTTTCCTGTTGCGTGTTGTGATGTTGATATCGAAGTAGCAGATTGTACACATAGGGGAAGGGGTCAGCAATATCAGTGAGTAGATTCAACTAATTTTACAATACAGGAGGATGCCATTCAGCCTCTTGGGTCTGTGCACGCTCTCGCTCTCTTTGCAAGAGCTCTCCCCTCAGTCCCATTCCCCTGCCCTTTCCCCATTTGGTCCATCACCCCTGTGCCCTCTCTCTGAAAGAGCCCTGTCCTTTCCATTCGGCCCATTGCACCTGTGCCTGCTGTCTGAAAGAGCTCTCCCCTCAGTCCCATTCCCCTGTCCTTTCCCCATTCATCCCATCCCCCCAGTGCCCGCTCTCTGAAAGAGCTCTCTCGTTTATCCCATTCCTCTGTCTTTCCTCCATCTCTTTTTAAATTTTTCACTTGAGTTTTTATCCACTTGTTTTAAAAACGTTAATGGATTCTGCCTCCGTCACCGATCCCATGTCCTAACAACTTTCTGCATAAAAAAAGTCTCCTAACCCTTCCCTTCCTTGGTGCTGATTTTAAATTTATTCCTTCTAGTTACCAATTCACCGTCTAGTGGAACTAATTTATCCCGATTCATCAAAATCCTTCATAATTTTGAACATCTCTATCAGGTCTTCTCTTTACCATTTTTGCTCTAATGAAAAGAGTCCCAGTATGTCTCATCTGTCCTCAATATTGCCCTGGCATTTTAGCAAATCTCTGCCCCCTCTCCACAGCCTTGATATCCTTCCTGAAGTCGTGTGCCCCAAAACAAGACACGGTAGGCTTATTAGAAAGCTGTATGGCCTCTCATTGTACTGTTGTTTAATCAGTTCTAATGCTGTCTCAACCCCTTTAAACTGAGTTTCAGCCCTGTAGTATGATCTCAGCCATAACAATTTATTCTTCGTTCAGTCGGCTGTGCTATAGCCCTGCACAAATGCTGCCTGAATATGCTAGACTTGTGATATCCAATCAGTAGGGCTCCGAATGTTTTTATTTTGCTGTATTCTGACCCATTAGTATTTTGCCATTCAGTTTGCTGGATTTAACTCCCAAGTGGTAACCGTTGAACCCTCAGCATCAGCAGTTTGGTGCGGATGTGTCCTCTGACCAACCAGAAAACCGAAGATGAATGCTGTGAGCAATTGGTCAACAGAGAAGGACCTGCAGACAGCAGCTGTCTGAGACCAGCCAGGCATGCTGCATGAGATACGCTGACATGAGAGGTCTCAGCAGGGGCTCAATGGGTAGCGTACTCCCCCTCTGAATCAAAAGGTCGTGGGTTCGAGCCCCACTCCAGAGACTTGAGCCCATATCCATCATTAAAGGAACTAACAGTGTGTGGTACTGAGGGAGTGCTGCACTGTCGGAGATGTTGTCTTTCGATGAGACTTCAAACTGAGGCCCCATCTGCCCCTCTCAGGTGGATGTAAAAGATCCCACGGCCACTATTTCGAAGAAGAGCAGGGGGAGTTCTCCCCGGTGTCCTGGGGCCAATATTTATCCCTCAACCAACATTAAAACAGATTATCTGGTCATTATCACATTGCTGTTTGTGGGATCTTGCTGTGTGCAAATTGGCCGCTGTGTTTCCTACATTGCAACAGTGACTACACTTCAAGAAGTACTTCATTGGCTGTAAAGTGTTTTGGAACATCCTGCAGTCTATAAATGCAAGTCTGTCTTTCTTTGAGAGGGGGTTACAACAGACCCCTGTCTCATTCCCTTGGATTCATGTCTCTGGCTGAACATCCTTTAGGACAGGGTATGGGGCCAAGTGGCCTGGGGTGGGGGGGGGCGGAATCCTGAATAAAATGACGTTCCCATTGATCTCAGAGTACGTTGTACATTACACTTGTGGGTGTTTTCCAAGGTTGGGGGGGTATCTTTCTCCAACCAAAAATAATAGCAAGTCCATAGTGCTGGTGACAGCTGCCTCACTACAGCAACAGCTTGCATTTCTAAACCCTAGAAAATCTCCCACGGTGCTTCACGTAGAGGTGTCGGAGAATTAAGAGAGATGATCAAATGCTGAAACTGATACCACACGCTGTCAGTTCCTTTAATGATGTAGAAACTGTAAATCTCACGCTGGTGATATAGAATTAATATATTGCACACCATTGATGGCTCCTTCCTTAATATAGGATGTGTTTATTGCACATTGGTGGTTCTCTTTCTCTTATAGAAAGTTCATAAAATGCTATATATAACAGTCCTCTAAACCCACGTGTGACTTTCAAAGACATTGTTATGCAATGTCCATTTAATGACCAACTGTCTTGCAGTATGCGCTGTAGCAGAATTGTGCTTCGACTATCTTGTAGAAATTTGTTTGCAGCAGTAAGAGTTAAACCAGGCTGGCTTTGATACCTTAGAGTACTAGTAGTGCTTTGTGGCCCACATGGAGGTGGGGGGAGGGAAGGTGAAGCTGAATATAGCAGGAGAATTAAGTTGTTGGGCACAATTGTGTTGAAGGACAGAAGCAGTGAACTGTGGAAGAGGTGGGAGCAGTATCAACAGTTCAGAGGCTGCAGAGCCCTACCCAACAGGATAATTTCTACACTTTTTACTCACCTATACACACCTTAAACCCTAAAGCTGAGTCATCCTATTGCTTCTTACACACAGTATGCCTGAACTTGGATGTTGCTAGACGTACAGCCAATTATTCCCACTACAGTTTCTTGTTGGGACACAGTTCCACCAGGGCCAGCAGCTCTCCATTGCCACACCCAGCTTGCCGCTTTTCACGCATTGTGTAATGGTTTCTCTGCTCCAGCTGCGGGCTTCTGCCTGAGTTAAGCAGACCTAAGTGGCAAAGAGCGGAGGTCAGTGGACAGCAAACAGTCCGTGCCTTGATCAAGGTCATCTCGCCTATAAAAGCTGGAGTCTGCTGATTGGTGATGTTGGGAAATGTCTCTGAGGTACTGTGCTGGTTACAGCTGCAGCTTGAACTCCTGCTCGCTGTGTCGCAAAGTCTAGAAGAGTGCAGAATTTCAGAAAGATTTTGAGGCTGTTACTCAGTAAAATGGTGGGCCTGCCGCCTCACCCGAATGGGGCCTGGAAGTGGCACTGTGGGATTTGACTTTTTGTCTTCCTCTCTCCTCCTTCATGCCCCCTCCAGTTTTCTCCTCTCCCACAGGCGCTAACCAGTGCTGGAGTGCGGCTCTATACAGGCACTGACTGCCCTCTAGTACCTCACCCAAGTGGCCAGTCTACCTGGAGAGCAAGTAGGGGCGGCATTGCAGCTGGCTTTGACTTTATCCTCAACCGACGTAGACAGGCATGCAAGTAGGGCGTAGTTGGGAGTGAATGGGACTGGGATCAGTGGTTCAAAAAGAATGTTACCCCTCTCCATCCCTTCATCAAGGGAGTTTTCGCTAGCTGCCCTCCTCATCTGGGGAACTTGGCTGGTCCGTTGCACTCTGTGCAGGTCCATAATTGGTCTCGTAGGAGAATGCTGAGCGTTGAGACCCCCTCTACCCCAGTAAACACTGATTGAAGAGATGCACGGATGATGTCGGGAAGCACATCTTCACACAAAGGCTAGTGCAAATCTGGAACTCTTTCTCCACCCCACCCCCCCCACCCCCCCAAAAAAAAAGCTGTGGAGGCTGGGGTTAAATTGAAAATTTCAAGACTGACATTGATAGATTTTTGTTGGACGAGGGTATTAAGAGTTATGGAACTAAGGCAGGTAAATGGAGTTAAGATACAGATCAGCCATGATCTAATTGAATGGCAGAACAGGCGCGAGGGGCTGAATGGCCTCCTCCTATTCCTACATTTCTTTCAAAGGGTTACTTTTCTTCATGCAACTGCTTTCATCTCAATCACTTCCTACTGAGCATAAAGCTTTGCTGTCTTCCACTTGACTGGATCATAATTTTCCAAAAAGCACTAAATTATTTTGTGAATCTTTATGTTCTCCCGGGGATCCTGTTCTAACACACGATTCAAAAATTGTGTTTTTTAAATACAACTTGCAGTCCATGGATTTAAATTCCGGAGTGTGCTGAATTCTGTGTCCTGATATTGGTGCCTCTCCTGTACTCGGGTGTACTCTTCCACGGAGCGTCATGAGTGAACTTGAGCTGTCCGAGCTCCTGGTAATAATTAGCTAAACTTGTTAAATTCGCTGGAGCGGTTTATGTGAACACAGAGGGGACTACGTAATGTTCACAGCTAACCTGAGGACAGGGAAGGAGAAGTTTGAACTTTTCAGCGTGATGTTTGTGTAATAGATGCTGCTGAAATACGCTCAGGGGTAAAGGCACTGTCCAATGTGGCTCTGAGTTCAGATATCTTACCTGGGACAGCGATTAAGGGTGTCACAAGTGCACTGGAGAAGGGGGAAACCAACTCGGCTTCTACCTCCTGTTGCTTTCCAGTAACTTCTGATGTGAAGTGTGTGTGGCCAGGGTCAGGCTCAGCTTTCATGCCTGCCAACACCGTCAGAGCTCACACACGAAGAATGGCCCCTCGAGCACAGCACTAGAGGACTTCAGACGCCCAGTGTTACCCTCGAGCAAGTTGGCATCTTTTTGTCAAGCTTTCCTCTACCCTGTCAGTGCATTTCAATCGGAGGTCATTGGATAGTGGTCACGAGTGGAGACTGTTTTCCCCCCTTCACCAATCCTTCCTAACGAAGGGGTCCACAGGCCGGTTGTTGCATTATTAACCACCACCGTGGCCTAGTATCAGCCAGTCCAGCCAAGGCTGAAAGTCAAATCGGGTCTTTGCGGCGCAAAAACTTGCTGATCCGTT
The DNA here is from genome assembly GCF_035084215.1 of Heptranchias perlo. Taxonomy (NCBI): domain Eukaryota; kingdom Metazoa; phylum Chordata; class Chondrichthyes; order Hexanchiformes; family Hexanchidae; genus Heptranchias; species Heptranchias perlo. The sequence goes on along the minus strand of NC_090368.1, from coordinate 7,459,930 downwards.
GCGGGGAGCTGCCACCTTTGTAACCTCCGTGTGCTTTTTATTTACCCCCTTTAGTTTAAAGATGAAATCTCCAAACGGTTCAAAGCCAAGCAGGAGCAGCTGGTGCTCATTTTTGCCGGGAAGATACTGAAGGATGGCGATACGCTCAGCCAGCACGGCATTAAGGACGGCCTCACCGTGCATCTGGTAATAAAGACGGCTCAGAGGTAAGAACTTTCAGGACTCTGGACGAGATCCCAAAAATCGCGCGGGTTCCCCACTACGTGATTACACGGAGACAGCAATACGATTGTGCTGTTTGTGTCATTATTGGTTTATGTATGTAGCTAATCAGATGCCCTCATAGTTACCCACTGTCAGTCAACGAGTACAAGGTTATTTATATACAAGGTGCCAATGGAGTTCAGGCACTCAAGGAATTTGCTCCATAGAGCCCCCTAGTGACAGTTGAAGCAGCAAAATTGAATGGGAAATGTTGACATAGCAATGGCAACTGTCACAAAAACGTAAACAAAAATGGTGACAAAATGAAGTAATATTTTTGAACAGGAAGTGTGTGCCCTATGAGTTTTATTAATGTATAGATTTTGTCTCATTTTCCCTCTTTTTCTTTGCCCCCCTCCTAAAAGAAAGTGTAGAACTCTGCTTTGTGTGATGTGGAGTGAGAGTGTGCAGCTTGCTCCCAGCAATCTGCAACAAGGACATGTGTCCCCCAAACCTTCTGTTCTCCACCCCTGCCATCTATTGCTATCCTCTTCTCTGCCCACCACCCAAATCTCCAAATCCCATCAGTGGGGAAATGTTTGATCTCCTCAGAGTCGGGCAGATTTTAAGCACTTGGGGTGTGAGGGTGCCTACACACCCCTGTTTTTTGTCCCGCAGCAGCCCCCGGCAGTTCCAGTGGGAGCCGCATCAGTTAGCCAGACCTCCTGAAAGAGGCTGCTCATTGACTCATTTGGCTGTGTTGAAGGACTGTGTGTGTGCAGCACTCTAGTGTCCTGTGACTCACAGGGTATTGTTGCACATAATGAGGTCATTGTCCAACTCAAAAGCCTGAGAGTGAAACCTGCAGAGAACTGCAGATAACAATGAAAAGCAAAACTAAACTGCAAATGTAGGAAATCTGAACAGAACATGCTAGCAATGGACTGCCCTCTACAAAGTCCCATCAAACATTCCCAGAGCAGGTACAGCACGGGTTAGATACAGAGTGAAGCTCCCTCTACACTGTCCCATCAAACACTCCCAGGGCAGGTACAGCACGGGTTAGATACAGAGTAAAGCTCCCTCTACACTGACCCATCAAACACTCCCAGGGCAGGTACAGCACGGGTTAGATACAGAGTAAAGCTCCCTCTACACTGTCCCATCAAACACTCCCAGGGCAGGTACAGCACGGGTTAGATACAGAGTAAAGCTCCCTCTACACTGTCCCATCAAACACTCCCAGGGCAGGTACAGCACGGGTTAGATACTGAGTAAAGCTCCCTCTACACTGTCCCGTCAAACACTCCCAGGGCAGGTACAGCACGGGTTAGATACTGAGTAAAGCTCCCTCTACACTGTCCCGTCAAACACTCCCAGGGCAGGTACAGTACGGGTTAGATACTGAGTAAAGCTCCCTCTACACTGTCCCATGAAACACTCCCAGGGCAGGTACAGCACGGGTTAGATACTGAGTAAAGCTCCCTCTACACTGTCCCGTCAAACACTCCCAGGGCAGGTACAGCACGGGTTAGATACTGAGTAACACTCTGGTCTGTCCCAACATTGTTTGTGCTGCAGCTCCCCTTAGAGCTCTCCCTAGTTCCCAAGTGTGCCAATTTTCCATTTCCCAAAATACACTATCCCATGGCCTCTGAGTGAAATTGCCAATTTAGTGTCTAATTTGGGATGGTTTTGTGCTGTGAACCCATTCCCAACTGGAACTGGAAACTTTCTTTCATCCTATCTCCTCCTCTCCCCTGACCCCATGTTTTTGAATGCAGAAATCGCAACCCATATTCCTTATAGTGGATGAAACCCAGGTAGAAGGGGTGGGGGTTTCCACTGTGCTAAGGAAAATGGAAATAAACGACTGGTAATTTGAGATCTTGTAGTTATTCTGTGCATGGCTCCCCTTTTTGTTAGCTGTTCCGCTTATGTGCATGTGAGATGTACGATGATTTTAACCCTTCTTGGAGCCCTTTCCCTGAAAACAAGTTACTTCATGTTTATTTTGAATGTTTGTTTTGCTCCTCGTGTCTCCCCCTGGACTGTTTTAATTGGTATTTACCCTTGCAGTAATTCCTCAGAGTTTCTGAATCCTCACAGCGAATGGGACCCACATTCAAGTGATGCTTAAACGATGCAGACCTCAAACCTGCAGAAAATGTTACCAAAACTAAATTTCCCTTATTAAATGGCTGTACTCGTGACTCTCCTGAGGTGTTACTTACGATGGGTCAGAGGACATGTTTTATCCAAACAGGCACCTTATACCGTGTATGGCGTCATGTATTAATTTTGCGTGTAAGTTGCTGCGTGTGACTTGACCAATTAAGAAGTATTTTTCCAGTTGTTAACCGTGGCTCAGAAGCAGCTCTCGCACCTCCGAGTCAAAAGGTCGTTGATTCGAGCCCCATTCCAGAGACTTGAGCCCCGTAATCCAGGCGACACTCCCCGTGCCAGTACTGAAGGAGTGCTGCACTGTCGGAGGTGCCGTCTTTTGGATGAGACGTTAAACCGCGGCCGTAAAAGATCACATGGTAACTATTTCAAAGAAGAGCAGGGGAGTTCTCCCTGATGCCCTGGTCAATATTTATCCCTCAACCAACATCACTAAAACAGGTCTAGTCATTATCACATTGCTGTTTGGGGTCTTGCTGTACGCAAATTGGCTGCCGCATTTCCTACATTACAACAGCGACTACACTTCAAAAAAGTACTTTACCAGCTATAAAGTGCTTTGGGACACCCTGTGGTTGTGAAGGACACTAGAAATGAAAGTTTTTTTTCTTTCTATTGGGAGAATTCTCTGTTGATTGGAAATGGGTTAGCTTTCTTTAAATATGTATTTTTTTTTATTAAACTGACACAGAAGTTTGCGTATGTGACACCAGACATGTGCGAGGCATATGCGAACTTTTATAGTCAGACGTGTTCTTCCCCATCAAAAGTTGGAGATAATACCGTCTGAGGCATCCCCTTCAAAATCAAATGAAAAGAACGTGAAAACTTGTTTCTCTGAGCTTCTCTGTAGTATGTGTTACTTTCAGTGTGAAGTGCGTGGTGCTGAGAAAATGCCAGCTCTGCTCTGCTCTGAAGCAAAGCTCCTCAGCGCCAGCCCAACATTGGAGATAGTTTCAGTTAGGGGGCCAGGCGCAGCATCAAATTTTATGTATGGTTTGGAGGGGTCTTTAAATAGTGTTATGGTGTTGTCACTGGGGCTAACAGGGGAAATAACTGAGGCCAATCGACTTTGATACTGTGCAAAAGAAGAAATTGCATTTCTATCACGTCTTTCATGACCTCAGGATGTCCCAAAGTGCTTTCCAGCCAATAAGGTACTTTTGAAGTGTAGTCACTGTTGTAATGTAGGAAACACAGCAACCAATTTGCACAGAGCAAGATCCCACAAACAGCAATGTGATAAATGACCAGATCATCTGTTTTCAGTGGTGTTGGTTGAGGGATGAATATCGGCCCCAGGAGACCGGGGAGAACTCCCCCCTGCTCTTCCACTAGTGGCCGTGGGATCTTTTACATCCATCTGAGAGGAGCAGACGGGGCCTCGGTTTAACGTCTCATCCGAAAGATGGCACCCGTATCTCATTGCATCAAACTGTCCTACCACTGCAACCTTTACTAGCAGACCTTTAGCCGCCAATATTATACCGCTTTGTTGGATAGCACAAAATGTTCTCCAAGTTCTGGGGGATGGAACGTGTGCGGCTGGATGTTTTTCTACAATGTAAGTGGACGTAGTGTGACAATCTCGCACGGTCGCCTTACGCTTCAATGAAAACGGTCCACAACTGTGCTGAGTGGAGAATGCATTTTTTGAAAGGAACATAGGAACAGAATTAGGCCATTCAGCCCCTCGTGCCTGTTCCGCCATTTAATGAGATCATGGCTGGTCTGTGACCTAACTCCATAAACCCGCCTTAGCCCCATATCCCTTAATACCTTTGGTTAACAAAAATCTATCAATCTCAGATTTTAAATCCAACAATTGAGCTAGCATCAACTGCCGTTTGCGGAAGAGAGTTCCAAACTTCTACCACCCTTTGCGTGTAGAAGTGTTTCTTAACTTCACTCCTGAAAGTCCTGGCTCTAATTTTTAGGCTATGTCCCCTAGTCCTAGACTCCCCAACCAGCAGAAATAGTTTCTCTCTATCCACTCTATCGGTTCCCTATAATATCTTGAAAACTTCCATCAAATCACCCCTTAATCTTCTAAATTCCAGGAAATACAATGCTAGTTTGTGTAATCTCTCCTCGTAATTTAACCCTTGGAATCCAGGTATCATTCTAGTAAATATATCACCCGTAAGGTTTGGCCCAGAACTGAACACAGTACTCCAGGTGTGGTCTAACCAGGGCTTTGTATAGCTGTAGCATAACTTCTGCCCCCTTGTATTCTAGTCCTCCAGATATAAAGGCCAGCATTCCATTAGCCTTTTTGATTATTTTCTGTACCTGGCCATGACATTTTAATGATCTGTGTACATGGACCCCTAAGTCTCTTTGGACCTCCACAGTTTCACCATTTAGAAAGTACTCTGATCTATCCTTTTTAGCTCCAAAATGGATGACCTTGTTGAAATCTATTTGCCACAGTTTTGTCTATTCACGTAATCTGTTAATATCTCTGTAATTTTATGCTTCCATCTACACTGCTTACAATGTTGCCTATCTTTATGTCATCGGCAAATTTGAATATATGGCTCTCTATCCCGTCATCTAAATCGTTAGTAAATACAGTGAATAGTTGAGGCCCCAACACAGATCCCTGTGGGACACCACTGGTCACATCCTGCCAATTTGAGTACCTGCCCATTATCCCTACTCTCTGTCTCCTGCTGCTCAGCCAATTTCCTAACCAGGTCATAATTTGCCCTGAATTCATGAGCCATGACTTTAGCTAACAGTCTCTTATGAGGGACTTTATCGAATGCCTTCTGCAAGTCCATATAAACAACATCCTATCCACTACTTCAGTTACCGCTTCAAAAAATTCAATCAGGTTCGTCAGGCTTTACAAATCCATGCTGGCACTCTGATCAGCTGATCAAGGTGTTCGGCCACACTATCCTTAATTATAGATTCTAGTAATTTCCCGACAACAGATGTTAGGTTTAACTGGTCTATAATTCCCTGGTTTCCCCCTCTCACCTTTCTTAAATAATGGAGTGTCATGTGCAATTTTCCAATCTAAAGGAACGGTTCCTGAATTGAGAGAACTTTGGAAGATTGTAGTTAGGACATCTGCAGTGTTCTCACCTATTTCCTTTAAAATCCTGGGATGGAAACCATCTGGTCCTGGGGATTTGTCACACTCCAATGCCATTATTTTCTTCATTACTGTTAATTTTTCTTGCGTTAATTATGGTGAGTCCCTGTCCCTGATTCAAAATTAGTTTCCTTGGGGTGTCCAGCATGCTACCCTCTTCCTCTGCTGTAAATGCTGACGTAAAGTAGTTATTTAATATGTCCGCCATTTCCTTATTTTCATTTACAATATCACCATTATCAGTTTTTAAGGGGCCCACATTGCTCTTGACCACCCTCTTTTCCCTGATATAATTTTTAAAAATGTTTCTGTTGATTTTGACATCCCTTGCAAGTTTCTTTTCATACTCCCTTTTTGTAGCTCTTACTCTCTGTGTTTTGTCACCCTTTGTATCTCTCCCAGTTGCCAGGATCTGTGCTATTTTTTGCAGTTTTGTTCTCGCCCAGTGTGAAGCTCTAATCACAGCATGTCCCTTTCAAGTGATGTAGCGGAGCTGGTGGTCTGTCGTATTCAAAGATGATGACCCTTGTTGAAAAGAGGATCCATCTCATGACTGTTGAGGCTGATGTGGGAGAGGCAAGCTCTTTCACAGACCCAAAGAGCCTGCTTGTGGTTGACCAGCTGCAGTGTGCGTTCCACTGCTGCTCGCACCAGCTGATACTGTTGGCTAGCTTGTGCGATCAGCTGCCAGGTTTTCCCTGCTGCTGCCATTGATGTTACGTCCATTGGAATTGTGCTCCAGTGTGGCTGGCATTTCTTTCCCTGCCCACCTTGCTTTCGCTTCTCGTCCAGTTATGGTATTCTGGAGTCCTCCACACTGACATGTCCTGACCAGTGCGGCTGTGCCTTCATTTGCACAAAGCTGCTGGTTTTGGGATGCTCGCGGATTCCGCAGTTGATCTTGTCTCATTTACGTGGTATGATTTACAGAGCCGCAGGTTACACTGGATGATCAGCTGCGCGACACCAAGTATTTGAATAGTCTAGACAAGTTGCAAATAGTAGCAGTAGCAGGTACCTGGAATGATCCCGGGTTCCCGTTCCCTCTTCTCTCTCCCACTGCGCATTTTCCATAGTTCTGGTTCGCTAAGTATCACTGGATTCCTGCCAGATTTTTCGTGTGTGTGTGTGTCTGACTTGATGTATAGACCTGCAGTATAGCTTTCAGCTGGAATCCAGCAAGTAGTTGAAGGCAGGGTGGGTGATTGTGTTAGAATTTGAGTTGTGTTCATACCATTCACAAGGATATTAGAGACTGGCCTTCAATTTGACAATTTTACAGACACAGGCTTTTCATCTCTGGGACCTGGGTTTAAGTCCAGTCCATGAAAGCCTCTCCTGACTCTAAGGGTTCTACATCAAATGAATTTGGGGAACAGATTTAATCCAGTTTCTATTGGGCATGGAATCACTGAATTTCCAGATTTGCTCGCACAGGTGAAAAGGATGGCAGGGGTACAAAATGGAAATGCTACCCTAGTACGATAGGAGTTACCGTTTTACGGGTGAGGCTACGGCAGAGTAAAGCTCCCTCTACAGCAGTGTAGAGGGAGCTTTACTCTGTATCTAACCCGTGCTGTACCTGCCCTGGGAGTGTTTGATGGGACAGTGTAGAGGGAGCTTTACTCTGTATCTAACCTGTGCTGTACATGCCCTGGCAGAGTGATGTATCTGGGTACCTGAGATGGTGAAGTGTTCATTTATCAGAGATGGAACACAAAAAGGAATAGAACTTTTGGTACCCCAGGTTTTCATAAATTATTTTTCTGTCCTTGCTGCCATGTTTGTCTCACTATGAGGCTGGGTGATGGTTCTGCTGCCTTGTTTTGTCTCAGTGTGAGGTTGGGTGTTGGTTCTGCTGCCTGACCTCTAACGCTGCTTGTAATCTAGCCCTAGGGATGTAAGGGGAGGGCCTGGATTGATCGCCGTCGCTCGTTGTGTGTGGGAATGGGTTCGGCCCCTGCCTTGAATTGCAGCCTCCCCTTTGCGCTGTGGCTGCCTGCTCTGGAGAGGAGAGGGAAGCTCCTCGCTATCCATGCCATGCTGACCTTGTCGTTTTCACTTTGCTTCGCCAGGCTTCAGGACTCCGCCACACAGCCGTCGACATCCTCCAGCACCCCCAGCGCTGAGGAGACCAACACAAGGCCCGAACCCACCACAGGCACAGGCACCAGCAGAAGCACTGGGGCCAACACGGCACCTCCAACAGGAACACCCACTCCCTCTCCGTCTGTATTATGTAAGATTTGTGCGTGTAGCTCTGCCGGTTTAACGCTGCTCATGAAAGTACATGCGGTCGTGGGAACGGGGGGAGATTTCTTTTCTCTGAGATCTGAATCCTTGTGACCTACCCCCTTTTCAATAAGGCGTGCTGGTCCTTGCACACACTGCCCCTGCCACCACCAGGTGCTGCCTCACCACAGGGGAGCAAATGGAAGTCACGGAGGGGGCCAAGAGGTTTGGGAGCACGCAGCGAGCCCTAGATAGTCTAAAGGATAATGTCTGCACCCCCCCCAACACCTCAATGTTTCTGATGTTTGCTTATGGTTTACAAAACTTGATGGTTCGAAGCTGTTTTGAAATAAGGCAGGCAGCTGTTATCATTCCAATTCTGTGGCTGCGTGTGCGTGCGTACCTGCAGTCCCCACCACTTACAGCGGGTGTGTTGGCACAGCGCGATTTGCCCACTGTACGCCTTGGGCCGTTTAAAGGTTTAGCGCTATTACGATCGAACAAAACTGTAGCAAATCACTAAACAAGACTAAGTTAGTGTAACTATTAATTTAAATACATCTGTTAAGAAATGTAACATTAAAATATTCTACGTTAAAAATTCTATAACTGAAGAGAAACTGACGCCACAGCAGGCTGTGGTGGTGGCCAGGAGTCGCAGGTTCCTCGGCCCAGAGACGCTAGTGGGTCCAGAAGAGTTGTCTAGAATCGGGACAAATTTGTGAACCCTCACTTTGAGATCGCAAATGTCCTCAGTCATCCAGGAGTCTTACTCACACGGCAAACCACAGGCAGGTGCAGAAGCAGAGAGGGTGTTGGGATTTTCCAATCACCGGCAGATCGCATTTCCCCCTGCCATCCATGTTGCAGTAAACCATAACAGGAATTCTTTCCGTAGCTTTTGTTTTTGGTCAAGCAGAGCTTCACTTTTGAAGGTGAGTGCGCCATATCCACCACACCTACAGAGAACACTCAGTCTCGTCACAATTAAAGATGTCCCGGGACTCGTGACCTTCCAGGAGCCCAGGCAACAGACGTATGCACGGCTGTAGCATCTGAGCTAACCTTTTCCCCGTTTCCACTATGTTGTGGCGAGACTTCCATCTCTGAAGACAGCCCTCTGAGGGGTTAAAATCAGGCCTGCTGAGTGCTTCAGCCCCCACACTGCACTGAAAGCTGCACCTGATTGTAATGCTTCGGCTATTCACAGGTGAAATGTAGCCATCGCCTCGTTTGCACTGATCAATCAGACGAGTGAGGCACTTCTCTGCTGGTTTCAGAGTGCGACTGGGAGAGATGCCCTCATCAGTGGTCCCCTTCCAGCCCAGAAGTGCCTCACTCGTCTGATTGATCAGTGCAAACAAGGCGATGGCTACATTTCACCTGTGAATAGCCGAAGCATTACAATCAGGTGCAGCTTTCAGTGCAGTGTGGGGGCTGTTTCCGCGGCTAGCCTGGCACACTACCCCGCCACCTCAATATCTCAAACTCCCCCTCCCCATCACCACCAGGAGCAATGTCAAATTATAAATCATGTATATGGGGTGACCTGATAGAGGTCTTGAAGATCATGAAAGGGTTTGATAGGGTAGACGTAGAGGAGATGTTTCCACTTGTTGGGAGACCAGGGCTAGGGGGCCATAAATATAAGATAGTCACTAATAAATCCAATCGGGAATTCAGGAGAAACTTCCTTACCCAGAGAGTGGTGAGAATGTGGAACTCCCTACCACATGGAGTAGCTGAGGTGAATAACAGATGGATTTAAGGGAAGCTCGATAAACACATGAGGGAGAAAGGAATCAAGATTATGCTGATCGAGTGAGATGAAGTAGGGAGGGAGGAGGTTTGTGTGGAGCAGAAACACCAGCATGGACCAGTTGGGCCCAATGGCCTATTTGTGTGCTGTAAAATCCTATCTAATCACCGCTGTCTCCGTGTGTTTTTTGTTTGCAGCTGGATTCGGTGGCATTCCTGGACTGGGGAGCCTGGGCATGGGCTCGGCAAACTTCATGGAACTGCAGCAGCAGATGCAGCGACAGCTGATGTCGAACCCGGATATGCTGGCCCAGATCATGGAGAATCCCTTCGTGCAAAACATGATGTCCAACCCTGACCTCATGAGGCAGATGATAATGGCGAACCCTCAGATGCAGCAGCTGATGGAGAGGAACCCAGAGATCAGCCACATGTTAAACAACCCCGAGTTAATGAGACAGGTGAAGAGCTTCTTCAGACGACTTGCTGAATCCCGTTAACACGGGTTTACATTTGATTGCGTGAGTGGTGTTCGACCGCTGGCACTCAACAGGATAAATGGCCCAAATTGGCACTGGGCCAAAGGCCCCATGAAAAGTAGTTCAGGCAGCAAAGGAAACCGGGAGAGGGCACGTTTCTATAATTCTAGCCCCTGGCTCCTCCTACCCTCCCGCTGCCTCCCTTCACTTTCCCTCCCGCTGCTTCCCCTCCCCTCCCGCTGCCCCCCTCCGTTCCCCTCCCCTCCCGCTGCCCCCCTCCGTTCCCCTCCCCTCCCGCTGCCCCCCTCCGTTCCCCTCCCCTCCCGCTGCCCCCCTCCGTTCCCCTCCCCTCCCGCTGCCCCCCTCCGTTCCCCTCCCCTCCCGCTGCCCCCCTCCGTTCCCCTCCCCTCCCGCTGCCCCCCTCCGTTCCCCTCCCCTCCCGCTGCCCCCCTCCGTTCCCCTCCCCTCCCGCTGCCCCCCTCCGTTCCCCTCCCCTCCCGCTGCCCCCCTCCGTTCCCCTCCCCTCCCGCTGCCCCCCTCCGTTCCCCTCCCCTCCCGCTGCCCCCCTCCGTTCCCCTCCCCTCCCGCTGCCCCCCTCCGTTCCCCTCCCCTCCCGCTGCCCCCCTCCGTTCCCCTCCCCTCCCGCTGCCCCCCTCCGTTCCCCTCCCCTCCCGCTGCCCCCCTCCGTTCCCCTCCCCTCCCGCTGCCCCCCTCCGTTCCCCTCCCCTCCCGCTGCCCCCCCTCCGTTCCCCTCCCCTCCCGCTGCCCCCCCTCCGTTCCCCTCCCCTCCCGCTGCCCCCCCCTCCGTTCCCCTCCCGCTGCCCCCCCCTCCGTTCCCCTCCCGCTGCCCCCCCCCTCCGTTCCCCTCCCGCTGCCCCCCCCTCCGTTCCCCTCCCGCTGCCCCCCCCTCCGTTCCCCTCCCGCTGCCCCCCCCTCCGTTCCCCTCCCGCTGCCCCCCCCTCCGTTCCCCTCCCGCTGCCCCCCCCTCCGTTCCCCTCCCGCTGCCCCCCCCTCCGTTCCCCTCCCGCTGCCCCCCCCTCCGTTCCCCTCCCGCTGCCCCCCCCTCCGTTCCCCTCCCGCTGCCCCCCCCTCCGTTCCCCTCTCGCTGCCCCCCCCCCCCCCGCTCCGTTCCCCTCCCGCTGCCCCGAAGAATGCACGTTACCCTGGAACGTGCAGCACAGAAGGAGGCCAATCTGCCTACTGAGCTCTGTGCTCATATTCTCACTGACAAGCATGTCAGATGCAGATTGGAAACTGCTGACTGCACAGCTTCCTCGATAGTACGGTATTGCAAACTAGCAAAGCCAAGAGTCACGAGGTAACTTCCTTATTGAAAATACAATGCTGGTAGTTAGAGTCCCTCTGACTGAATTGACTGAAGGTAACTGCTTTGCGAAGGCATTATAGTGGCCCTTCAATTATGTTTCTTTACATTCAGGTTCATATCTTTCTAGGAAGATGCTCTGCTTAAAAAAAAAGTTAATTTCCTGAATTGTTCATCCCAGTGGCCTGGGCCGGGGAGGGGTGAATATCAGTCGAGGTTCCTCATCGGTATCCTGTGACACACCCCCCACCGTAAATTTCCCACTGGGGTGTTGGGTGAGGACAGAAATTCGCTTCGCTCTGATTAATCCACACTTGTCGACAGTGGCCGCTTGGGTCAGGTACTGGGGTGGGGCTGGGGGTCGGAAGATGGGGGTGGAACAGATGGCACCATAGGCAAGAGTTGGTGCTTTGAGACGACGAGGGGTCGGTTTTGAGTCTGAATTTCGGTGGAACCTTGTGACAGCCGCCCCTCACTTTTCAAGTTGATGTACAGTACTCGAGCTTTCTTATTCCTAAAACCTAGTTGGTGCGTGTGTGTTCGGTGTGTCTGGTTTAAATCAGTAACACTCCGGGTGTGTGTCTCTGTACCTCCCTGTAGACGATGGAACTGGCCCGGAACCCCGCCATGATGCAGGAAATGATGAGGAATCAGGACCGGGCGCTCAGCAACCTCGAGAGCATTCCCGGCGGCTACAACGCTCTGCGACGCATGTACACTGACATCCAGGAACCCATGTTCAGCGCGGCCAGAGAACAGGTACCTGGACACAGCCAGCAATCGTACAGGAGGGCTGGGGCAGTCCCTGTGTGACACGGGATACGGGTCCGTCCATGTGTAACACGGGATACGGGTCTGTCCATGTGTAACACGGGATACGGGTCTGTCCATGTGTAACACGGGATACGGGTCTGTCCATGTGTAACACGGGATACGGGTCTGTCCATGTGTAACACGGGATACGGGTCTGTCCCTGTGTAACACGGGATACGGGTCTGTCCCTGTGTAACACGGGATACGGGTCTGTCCCTGTGTAACACGGGATACGGGTCTGTCCATGTGTAACACGGGATACGGGTCTGTCCATGTGTAACACGGGATACGGGTCTGTCCATGTGTAACATGGGATACGGGTCTGTCCATGTGTAACACGGGATACGGGTCTGTCCATGTGTAACACGGGATACGGGTCTGTCCCTGTGTAACACGGGATACGGGTCTGTCCCTGTGTAACACGGGATACGGGTCTGTCCCTGTGTAACACGGGATACGGGTCTGTCCCTGTGTAACACGGGATACGGGTCTGTCCCTGTGTAACATGGGATACGGGTCTGTCCCTGTGTAACACGGGATACGGGTCTGTCCCTGTGTAACATGGGATACGGGTCTGTCCCTGTGTAACACGGGATACGGGTCTGTCCATGTGTAACATGGGATACGGGTCTGTCCCTGTGTAACATGGGATACGGGTCTGTCCCTGTGTAACATGGGATACGGGTCTGTCCATGTGTAACATGGGATACGGGTCTGTCCATGTGTAACGGTCTTAAGATGAGAACAAAGTCATGGACTCAGACTAAATAGCAGGCAAAGAAACCTCATGCAAACAAATTCTGCTTTCTTATCCTAATGTAACCTGGTATAATGTCATGGCTGTGCCTCTTATTTTTAACTAGTGTACCCCCTAGTATATTGGATTGGTCAGTTTGATTCAACTGGTAACTCGGTGAGGTGGTGGAACTCTGAGTCGGACGATTGAGAGTTTGAGCCCCACTCTAGAACTTGAGCATGTAATCTAGGCTGGCAATCCAGCACTGAGAACCCGGTGCTGAATAGTCGGGGGGACCGCCCCTCTGAATGAGACATCAAACTGTGTCGCCGTCCTCCTGTTTGGGGGGATGTGAGAGGGATGGGTGGTACTGGAAGAGGAGTCGGGGATTCTCCCAGTATCCTGGCCAACATTCCTCCCTTAACCATCGAACCTCACGGCTGTCTTGCTGTGCACAAAGTATCAGCCTTGTTTACATCATAAGTTCAGGGTAATTGAATGTATGGGACGTTTTTCAGATATACCATGAGGCACTGTATAAATTAAGTCTCTGCTCTTTCCCATCTTTTTTCCAAAGATGTCCTTGCCTCCCAATGTGGCCCCCCCCCCCCCCCCCCAGCCCTGGCAATCTGATTCTCAGGGTCCAGACAGCTCCGTCAGATTTGCATGTATGTTATGTTTTACTGCTCTGTCCTGTTTTGAGTTTTGTGGGCCTGGAGGTTTGGAACGGGCTGTTGCCTGATTGCTGGTTAAATCTTCAATCCGAGCACCAGGATCTGTTTGCGTCAGCAGCTTGAGATATCCGGGGATTAATGGGGACGGGGGTTGGAGCTTTGCATGTGACCCACGAGGCTCTGACCTTCCACGGTCACTTAACCATCGGCCCCCCGATTGAGGAGGGAGCACACGCCTTCCTCCTGGGCCGCTGCCCTTGCTCGCTAAACGCAAACGTGTGTGGCCGTGGCTTGGAGTGACCCTCCAGAGCGTTCTCCTACCGTCTCTGGGGAGGAGGGGGGTGATGGTTGGCTCTGCACCTTTTACTGAGTCACGGCTGAGTAGAGAGGGGTATAGATCCGTGTCCCCACTCTTCTGCAGTGTGTCGGGGAATCAGCTCTCTGTGCCACCTTTGCGTGCTGTGGCCCGGTGGTGCAGGCGGGGTAGTCTGTGCAGAAGCGGAACCAAGTACTCGATTGTTCTACTTTAACCTGCTTTGTTCTGCGTTTGCAGTTTGGCGGCAACCCGTTCACGGCCCTGGGCGGAGGCTCAGACAGCAATGCCCAGCCGTCCCGGACCGAGAACAGGGAGCCCCTGCCCAACCCCTGGGTCCCGACGTCCCCGTCCTCCCCGGCTGCCGGCTCCAGTACCGAGGGCGGAAACAGCACTAACCAGACAACGCCGCCTGTATCGAATCCCTTCGGCATCAGTGCAGGGAGTCTAGGGAACGGTACGTAATTCTATCACAGATGGGCTAGTCCACTTAGACCCTGTGTGGTGCAGCACAGGAGAATCAAGCGATTGTCTGCCCTCCTTTAGTCTTTTTTACGCTCATTAAGGTACTGGGGAATCGAATCCTTTCCAGCTCAGGCACCCAATAACGGCATCAAACACTCCCAGGGCAGGCACAGCACGGCTTAGATACAGAGTAAAGCTCCCTCTACACTGTCCCATCAAACACTCCCAGGGCAGGCACAGCACGGGTTAGATACAGAGTAAAGCTCCCTCTACACTGTCCCGTCAAACACTCCCAGGGCAGGTACAGCACGGGTTAGATACAGAGTAAAGCTCCCTCTACACTGTCCCGTCAAACACTCCCAGGGCAGGTACAGGGTTAGATACAGAGTAAAGCTCCCTCCACACTGTCCCAACTATATGGCTTAACCTCAACCTCAGAAGATCAGCCCTGGATCAGTGTAATATCTCTCCTTATTCTACCGCTGCGTCCCCCCACTGCCAGCCTGCCCGTTGCATTTTCCCTCTAACTACTCAATCTCGCCCCCTCCCTGCCTCAGTTCCCCTGCAGCTGGTCTGCTCCTGGGCTTCCAGCGCTGCCGATCCTCAGGTGCCCACTAGGGGGTGTACAAGTGCAGCTCTTGCTCCTGGCATCGTCAATCCTTGCTGAACGAACGGAGGATCCTCGCAAATATCGGGACTGAGGAACCGCAGCAAGGGAGTCAACACCTTCCTGCGGGGTGGGGGGGGGGGGGGGGGGGGGGGGAGAGAAAAATAATAGGGGGGAGGAGAGGGAAGAAGGGGATCACTTGAAGACATTTTCAGCAGCTGAGCCATTGCGTGTGGGGAGCGGCTGGTACCTTATAAACTGGACCTCAGGAGGAGGGACAGCTTTTACCCCATCTGGAGATACCGCATTCAGTTGTGGGCACTGCATCTCAGGAAGGATTTATTGACTGTGGAGGGGGGGGGAGCGGGCAGCGCAGATTCACCAAAATGACCGTTCGAGGAGGACCTGACTGCCGCAGACAGTGGTTCGAGCCCCGCCTGATTTTTCTTTTTCTCTCCGTTCTCCCGCAGGAATGTTCAACAGCCCCGGGATGCAGAGCCTAATGCAGCAGATCTCAGAGAACCCGCAGCTAATACAGAACATGCTGTCTGCGCCATACATGAGGAGCATGATGCAGTCACTGTCCCAGAACCCCGACCTCGCCTCACAGGTACTGGAATGGCCGGGGTCCCCGTCGCCAAACGCCTCGCTCAGAGGGATCGGCGCTCTAGCGCTGCCTGTCTGACCAGCGCTCCCCGCCGGGATCACCGAATTTACCTGTAGGTTCCGCGTGAAACCGGGAGAGCACAGCTCACTGGGTTAGTGAGCACCTGAGAGAGTGATCGGTGCTGCCCGTAACTGGAGCTGGCACTGCCGGGAGGCAGAGCCCTAAAGGGCAATCCAAGTCATTGGCTGCCTCTCGGGGAGAATCGTACAGCACAGAAGGAGGCATTCGGCTCATCGTTCCTGTGCCAGCTCTTTGAGAGAGCTATCCAATTAGTCCCACTCCCCCCTGCTACTTCCCCGTTGACCCGCAATTTTCTCCCCTTCAAGTATTTATCCAGTTCCCTTTTGAAAGTTATTACTGAATCTGCTTCCACCGCCCTTTCAGGCAGCGCATTCCAGATCAGAACAACTCACACCGCGATAAAAATTTCCTCTCATCTCCCCCTCTGGTTCTTTTGCCAATGAGCTTAAATCCGTGTCCTCTGGTTACGGACCCTCCTGTCAGTGGAAACAGTTTCTCCTTATTTACTCCATCAAAACCCCTGGTAGTGAGGTTTGTCCTGAATCACAAGGTCCTTCACACTCAGCAGTGAGCAGCGGTCTCCAGCTCGGGCAGTGGGAGGCTCTTGTTTGGCCCCCACATCTGCCACCAGCCCAGTTAGAATGGGATTCCTGCGTTGTGGCTTTAAGGTGAGGCACTGAATGGCCTACACAGAATACAGCCCTGGAGTCATTCATGTGCCGGTTGGATGCTGTGATTTGGAGGTGGGGTAAGGGGGGCGGGGGCCGCTTTCTGAATGGGCCCTCCCGGCTGCTCCCTGCTCTTTCTCGGCCATGAGCTGACTTGACCAGCCTGATCAGAGTCTAATTCGAAACAGTAACCTGTCCCCTCAGTTGCCAACAGAACTGTGTGTTTATGCGTGAACACACTACGGTCAGTAGCATTCGACTTGAGCCAGACGTAAAGGACTGTCCCTGAGCTCCGTTAAGTGACGATTTCTGTTGGGGGGGCTGTGTTCTCGATACCCCCTTTTATTCTGAGGAACTACCTCGAGGGGCCGATGATGTTTGCTCGGCGCTGGGTAGGGAGAGCACTCTGCGCTGTGTATATCGGCCTGAGCGGACAGCTGCCCCCTGCCATGTCCCCTCATCCCCGGGGAAACCTTCCAGCCAGAAGGGAAAATTAGGAACGCACGTGTAGAGCAGCTGTAGACCTGCGCTCGCTGTGGTGCTGCCTCCATCCCTCTGAGTCCCCCTACAACGCAAACAGGGTGACCTCAGACGAGCCTGCTGCCTTACTGTAGTGGGGTGCTGCATCCAGTTGCAGCTGAGAGCACTATAAACCAGGCTGTCGCCATCTCCCTTACGGACTGGGAGTCCCCTTCGGAGAGAGCCCCTGCCTTAAAATCAATTAGCGACTTCAAGTAGAAGGAGTGACTGTTGGCTGCCGATTTTATTTGCACGAGGGGCGATGTCCTTGGGATCAAGTTCCCACTTCTGCTCTCGGAGAAATTGCGTCGCCTCCGCTCCTGACTTCCTGCCCGCTACCGCTGACGGCTGCGTAATCGCGGCACGGGAGGGCGCCATTTCCTGACACCCACTCCCCGGCGGGCACCAGGAGCGGCACAGCAGGATTTTTAACCCCTGATTGGGGCTCGGTGCTGTAAACTGGGAAGCAGCGTAAAGAATACTCGCGACGCCGCAGCGCACCGGCGCTTGCACGTAAAATGCACCGGGCCGCGGGACCGTGCGTGGGCAGAGGCTGAGACGCAGCCTTAATCTGGTCTGTCTCTCACGGGGTTGTACAAAAAACGATCTCAAATTGAAGCTGGCTGCTCCAAATGGCCTAATTATGGGTGAGGATTGCCATTCAGCCCTTCTTGATTTGCCTGTCTGCAGATGTCCTACAGTCCCTGCTTTACAAGTTCCTCGTGTTCCTGAACTCAAGTCCTTCTGTGCAGTGTGTGTGTTTGGGGTTGCTGTGACTCTGTTCACTAATGATTTTCTCATTCCCACCTCCCACCCCCCCCCCACCCATTCTGTCTTGTAGATTTTGATGAATAACCCCTTGTTCGCTGGCAACACACAGCTGCAGGATCAGCTCAGACTCCAGATGCCCATCTTCTTGCAGCAGGTAAAGCAAATGGTCACACAGTGTTCAGTAGTTGTTTGCTCAGTTCCAGGGTCGGTCCTTTGAGGAGCGAGTGCTGCCTTCTGCAGCTTGCTGTCAGCTGTCTTGGGGGCTCTGGGTGAAGTGAGTTAGGGCAGTCTCTGTCCAAGGGAGTACGGGCCCTGAAAACTGTCCCGAATTCAACAGCGATTAGGTGGCCTTGCTCAGAGGGGTCACGGGATTGCTACTGGGGGAAAATGTTATCCTCAAGCACCATTGCATGTAGAACTGGGGCACACAGGGTAGTATAGAGGGAGCTCTCTGCCCTGGGAGTGTTTGACGGGACAATGTAGAGGGAGCTTTACTCTGTATCTATCCCGTGCTGTACCTGCCCTGGGAGTGTTTGATGGGACAGTGTAGAGGGAGCTTTACTCTGTATCTAACCCGTGCTGTACCTGCCCTGGGAGTGTTTGATGGGGCAGTGTAGAGGGAGTTTTACTCTGTATCTAACCCGTGCTGTACCTGCCCTGGGAGTGTTGTGCAGCAGATATTTCACTCTATCAAACGCTGGGTGTAGTGTAGTTCGATGCAGGCACTATGCTCCCGATTTAGAAAGTGTTTGTTTGCTCAGCTGTCGCCTTGAGCACAAAATTAATTGAAAATGAATTGAACTGTTGAAGGCCGAGCAGCATAAAGTCAGAGGCGATGATACAGAAATGGACTGGAAATTGAATAAATAGTTTGCCTGAGTTTTCAGTCTTTCGAGGGAAATAACGGTAGTCCTGAGAGATATTACAACAGTCAACGTGGAAAGAAAGGAGACACTAGACAAACTGAAGGATAAAGCCCTGGCCCAGGTGGATTTACACCCACAGAGACCGTTAGGAAACTAGGGAGGAGACAGCATGCAATAGTGTGCAGGTATAAAAAATCAATAGAAAAACAATAGGGCCAGAGGACTGACAAACAGCAATTATAAAAATAGAACTAATCCAGTGAAGATACTAGAATCTTTGCCAAAAGATCTAACAACAATACATCTAGAGTCAGAGAATATAATAAAAATAGTCAGCATGGATTTCTAAAAGGGTCATGTACAGGAGAAACATAAACAGGCTTTGAGTGGGTGGGTAAATGGTGAATGCAATTCAATATAGCAAATATAGCACGGTGGTTCAATTTCATTCATTTATTCCTGGGAGGGTATGAAACTAAATAGGGTAGGGGAGCAGAGAGATCCTGGGATTACAGATAGATAAATCTCAAAGTTAATTTCTAGGGGAATAGAATTCAAAAGCAGGGAGGTAATGTTAAATTTGGATAGAATCTTGGTCGGACCACACCACGGTGTGCGGTTCTGGTCTCCACACTACAGGAAAGGATATTGAAGCACTGGAGAAAGTGCAGAAAAGATTTACAAGGATGTTAACCTTGTAAATTGAGACGGTGCAACTATCAGGGAAGATTAAGCAGGCTGGGGCTCTTGTCTCTGGAAAAGAGGAGACCTGATAGAGGTCTTCAAAATTATGACGGGGTTCGATAGAGTGGACGATTTCCACTTGTGGGTGAGTCCAGAACAAGGGAGCATAAATATAAGATGGTCATTAACAGATCAAATAAAGGAATTTAGGAGGAGTTCCTTTGCACAGAGAGTGGTGAGAATGTGGAACTCATTGCCACATGGAGTGGCTGAAGCAGAAGCATTGATAACTTTACGGGGAGGCTTGATGCATACATGAGGGAGAGGGAAACACGGACAGGGTATAGAATGGGAGTAGGCCCGTGTGGTGTATAAACACCGGCATAGACCAGTTGGCAAAATGGCCTGTTTCTATGCTGTAGGTTTTACATTATATTTTGCCCACCCTTCCCCCTTCTGGGGTACCGAAAGCATCATCCTGGGCTGTGCCATCGCTGCCTTTTGTCCTGTTGGTAGATCTCTGTTTAGTGGGTGCCGGCGGTCAAACACCCTCTATGGGGGGGGGCAGGGGGGTGGTTTGTTTGCTGACAAACGATGCAGAGCCTATCTGCCCACATTTGAGCCACATCCCCTTGCTCCGCATTGCACAGTGTTACAAGAGTTCGAGAAAGACGGCCTGAGCAAGATATGATTTAGGATGTGTTGCTCGTTGTTTGGGTTCTGAGCAAGGAGCATGTGAATGAGGATGGGGCATATCGATATGGTTGGGTTAACTTTATGCGCCACACTGTTGAGGGATGGAGCTTACCCTGTGCTCAGGCCTCGGCACTGGTTCGCCCCGCTCTTGGGTCGGGGGCTCGCCCTGGGCACCGGTTCGCCCCGCCCTCGGGGCGGGGGCTCGCCCTGGGCACCGGTTCGCCCCGCCCTCGGGGCGGGGGCTCGCCCTGGGCACCAGTTCGCCCCGCCCTCGGGGCGGGGGCTCGCCCTGGGCACCGGTTCGCCCCGCCCTCGGGGCGGGGGCTCGCCCTGGGCACCGGTTCGCCCCGCCCTCGGGGCGGGGGCTCGCCCTGGGCACCGGCTCGCCCCGCCCTCGGGGCGGGGGCTCGCCCAGGGCACCGGCTCGCCCTGGGCACCGGCTCGCCCCGCCCTCGGGGCGGGGGCTCGCCCCGCCCTGGGCACCGGCTCGCCCCTGGCACCGGCTCGCCCCGCCCTCGGGGCGGGGGCTCGCCCTGGGCACTAGTTCACTCTGCTGCTGTCCAGGATGAGATTCCTCCCCGGGAAATGTTGAACTGTCTGCTCCCGCTGATCCCCAACAAGTCTGGACTGCAGAAGCTGTACTGGCTGCTTCCAAGTATCCTGCACATGGACCACTGGGCAACGGCTGCAGCTCATCTCCTCTGGAGGGGAGTAAGTGAAGAAACTCTAGCAGAACAGTCAACCCATCATCAAGCTCGGGGCACGAAGGAGGACGGGCGGCTTCCGAGTGAGGAAGTCCACACCTGCCAAGGGAAACGGGACTCCTTTCAATGTTCAAGGATTGATCTGGATCAGTATGAACGATTCCTAATGAGGTTGGGAGCACCCTGAACCTCCGAGGATCAGCGGTGGTGCGATGGAGAGGATTGGAGACAACAAAGGATCAATCCTTCGAGAGTCCGGCTCCTGCGATCTCTGGGCTGGGTCTCCTGGCCTCAGTGACCGTTTGGCAGCTCCTCACACTCAACAAGAAAGGACTTGCATTTATATCGTGCCTTTCACCACCTCAGGATGTCCCAAGCGCTTTACAGCCAATTAAGTACTTTTTGAAGTGTAGTCACTGTTGTAATGTAGGAAATGCGGCAGCCAATTTGCGCACAGTAAGATCCCACAAACAACAAAGTAATAAATGACTGGAGTATCTGTTTGTGATGTTGTTTGAGGGATAAATATCGACCAGGATACCGGGGAGAACTCCCCCTGCTCTTCTTCCAATAGTGGCCGTGGGATCTTTTACGTCCACCTGAGAGGGGCAGACGGGGCCTCGGTTTAATGTCTCATCCGAAAGTCGGCACCCCCGACAGTGCAGCACTCCCTCAGTACTGCACTGGGAGTGTCGGACCTGGATTATGAGGCTAAGTCTGTGGAGTGGGGCTCGAACCCATGACCCTCTGACTCAGAGGGGAGAGAGAGAGAGAGAGTGGCCAACTCGGCTCTGCTCTCAATTTAAGACGACTCAAGTGCTGTGCTGCTTCTCGGTCGTGGGTCTGCCGACAGCCACCTGTCGGGCACCATAAGCTCACCGGGTTCAGGTCGTCACGGCACTCGTCCCGGGGCTGGGCAGAGGCTGAGCCGGCAGAACCCGATGCCCTGGACCTTGAGACCAGCCTCCCAAATGAATCGCTTTTACAGGCTTTCCAGCCAGCTGGGTATGGACCAGCTTGCACCAGTCCACTGTGGGCCGTTCCTGCTGCTGCAGATTTGGGGCAGGTGCAGCATGCAAGTAAATCTCTGAATGAAGTGCTGGGGGGGGGCCCGAATTCTGGAACAAGAGAAGCTGGGATTGTTCTCAATCTTTTGAAGGTGGCAGGACAAGTTGAGATGGCTGTTAAAGCATCCGGGATCCTGGGCTTTATTATCAGAGGCAGAGATTACAAAAGCAAGGAAGTTGTGCTAATCCCTTTATAAATCACTGGTTAGGCCTCAGCTGGAGTATTGTGTCCGATTCTGGGCACCGCACTTTAGGAAGGATGACAAGGCCTTGGAGAGGGTGCAGAGGAGATTTACTCGGATGGTACCAGGGATGAGGGACTTCAGTTATGTGGAGAAGCTGGGATTGTTCTCCTTCGAGCAGAGAAGGTTAAGGGGAGATTTAATCGAGGTGTTCAACATTATGAAGGGGTTTTGATGGAGTAAATAAGGAGAAACTGTTTCTAGTGGCAGGAGGGTCGGGAACCAGAGGACACAGATTGAAGATAATTGGCAAAAGAACCAGAGGGGGAGATGAGGAGAATTTTTTTGACGCAGCGAGTTGTTCTGATCTGGAATGCGCTGCCTGAAAGGGCGGTGGAAGCAGATTCAATAATAACTTTCAAAAGGGAATTGGATAAATACTTGAAGGGAAAATATTTGCAGGGCGATGGGGAAAGAGCAGGAGACTAATTGGACAGCTCTTTCGAAGAGCTGGCACAGGCACGACGGGCCGAATGGCCTCCTCCTGTGTTGTACGATTCTATGATCTAGAGTCTGTATGTAAAGTTTTTTTTCTCTTCCAGATGCAGAATCCTGATGTGCTGTCGGTAATGGCCAATCCCCGAGCGATGCAGGCCCTGCTTCAGATCCAACAGGGGCTGCAGACGTTGCAGAACGAGGCACCAGGACTCCTGCCAGGGTGAGACACTCTGCCGAATCAGCACAGGGCCAAACGTACCCGCCACTTAAAACAAGGTGGCAGCTTCCTGCCCTCGTGCCCCCCGTCGTTGCTGGGGTGGGGGGCAGTTCCTGTGGCACCTCGCCTGTTCTACAGGAGTGAGTTGTGTTCACTATTCAGCTGTGGAAAGTGTCAGAGCTGAGCCCCTGCCTGCCCCTGCTGGCTGATTTCCCCTCTCTTCCACCCCCATCCCCCCACCTTAACCCCTGGTTGTTGAGGCATCAGTTTATAGAATCCCCTCCCCTCCGTGTACGCACTTGTAAAGCTTGGGCATCAGTGTGATGGACCGCGCTGACACAGCGGGCTGACGTGCCCATCGTGTATCCATGCTGATTAATACCCTGATCCAGACCGCACCCACCCAAAGGAAACTCCGATTACACCCCCCCCCCACCATAAAACCCAGCACGAGGGGGGAGGGTCTAGCGGGGGGGGTCTGGCGGTGAGAGAGTGGGGGGGGGTCTGGCGGTGAGAGAGTGGGGGGGGGGCCTGGCGGTGAGAGAGTGGGGGGGGGGCCTGGCGGTGAGAGAGTGGGGGGGGGGCCTGGCGGTGAGAGAGTGGGGGGGGGGCCTGGCGGTGAGAGAGTGGGGGGGGGGCCTGGCGGTGAGAGAGTGGGGGAGGGGCCTGGCGGTGAGAGAGTGGGGGAGGGGCCTGGCGGTGAGAGAGTGGGGGAGGGGCCTGGCGGTGAGAGAGTGGGGGAGGGGCCTGGCGGTGAGAGAGTGGGGGAGGGGCCTGGCGGTGAGAGAGTGGGGGAGGGGCCTGGCGGTGAGAGAGTGGGGGAGGGGCCTGGCGGTGAGAGAGTGGGGGAGGGGCCTGGCGGTGAGAGAGTGGGGGAGGGGCCTGGCGGTGAGAGAGTGGGGGAGGGGCCTGGCGGTGAGAGAGTGGGGGAGGGGCCTGGCGGTGAGAGAGTGGGGGAGGGGCCTGGCGGTGAGAGAGTGGGGGAGGGGCCTGGCGGTGAGAGAGTGGGGGAGGGGCCTGGCGGTGAGAGAGTGGGGGAGGGGCCTGGCGGTGAGAGAGTGGGGGAGGGGCATGGCGGTGAGAGAGTGGGGGAGGGGCCTGGCGGTGAGAGTGGGGGAGGGGCCTGGCGGTGAGAGAGTGGGGGAGGGGCCTGGCGGTGAGAGAGTGGGGGAGGGGCCTGGCGGTGAGAGAGTGGGGGAGGGGCCTGGCGGTGAGAGAGTGGGGGAGGGGCCTGGCGGTGAGAGAGTGGGGGAGGGGCCTGGCGGTGAGAGAGTGGGGGAGGGGCCTGGCGGTGAGAGAGTGGGGGAGGGGCCTGGCGGTGAGAGAGTGGGGGAGGGGCCTGGCGGTGAGAGAGTGGGGGAGGGGCCTGGCGGGGGAGTGGACCACAGGCCTTGTGCCCGTGTTACCCGGGTGAAGCAGTTGGCGCTGTCTGTCGTGCTGCCCTGTACAGATTAACGGGCGATTGAAAAGCTTCCTGTAAATGGTGACTTGTGTTTTTTGTGCTCAGGTTCAGTCCTGCGACCCCCGGTGCCCCTGGTTCTGTCGGTGGTCTCGGTGGGCTCGGAGGCCTGGGCATCGGATCAACGCCCACAACGGCAACAACAACCACGGCCAGCACGGGGAGCGTGAACACGAGTTCGGAGAGCCCGGCGCCCACGACCCCCGGGGCCGGCAGCAGCAACCCACAGCAGCAGCTGATGCAGCAGATGTTACAGATGTTAGCTGGGGCTAATACTCAAGTAAGAAGCCAGAGAGCGTTTACAATCCTCACCGCTTACAGTGGGCGCGCTCGTGCGAGCATGATTTGTATGCGATAGCTGGTATAACGGGGTAGTGCTATCACGGTAACGGACAAGAATGTTGTAGGTTGCCATTGAATGAACTAAACAATACTACACGCAATGCAACTCGCTTTATTTAAACTGCACTCGGTGCTTATTGCTCACCACTTAAAGAACTTGCATTTCGACAGCAGCTTTCACGACCTCAAGACGACCCAGAGCGCTTGACAGTCAATGAAGTACTTCAAGTCACTGTTGTAATGTAGGAAACGCAGCAGCCAATTTGCGCACAGCAAGGTCCCACAGACAGCAATGTGGTGACTAGATAATTTGGACAGAATATAAAAAACAGCAAAAAATGACTAAAAGAATAAGGAGGGAGAAATTAGAGTACGAGAGAAAGCGAGCTAGAAATATAAAAACAGATAGTAAGAGTTTCTGCAGGTATTTAAAAAGGAAAAGAGTAAGTAAAGTGAGTCTGGGGAATTAATAATGGAGAATAAGGAAATGGCGGATGAATTGAACAGATATTTTGCGTCCGTCTTCACTGTAGAGGATACAAATAACATGCCAGAAATAATTGTGAATCAAGAGGTGAAAGGGAGGGAGGAACTTCAAACATTTACAATCACCAGGGAATGGGTTCTGTAAAAAAATATTAGAACTAAAAGCTGACAAGTCCCCAGATCCTGACGGACTTCATCCTAGGGTCTTACAAGTTGTGGCTGCGGAGATAGTAGATGCATTGGTATTAATTCTCCAAAATTCCCTGGATTCTGGAGGGGCCCCATCAGATTGGAAAATAGCAAATGTAACTCCTCTATTCAAGAAAGGAGGGAGACAGAAAGCAGGAAACTACAGGCCAGTTAGCTTAACATCTGTCATAGGGAAAATGCTAGAATCTATTATTAAGGAGGTTATAGCAGGGCACTTAGAAAATCTCAATGCAATCAGGCAGAGTCAACACGGCTTTATGAAAGGGAAATCGTGTTTGACTAATTTATTAGAGTTCTTTGAGGAAGTAACAAGCAACGTGGATAAAGGGGATCCTGTGGGTGTCGTGTACTTGGATTTCCAGAAGGCATTTGACAAGGTGCCACATCAAAGGCTACTACACAAAATAAGAGCTCATGGTGTAGGGGTAACATATTAGCATGGATAAAAGATTGGTTAGCTAACGGGAAACAGAGAGTAGGCATAAGTGGGTCATTTTCAGGTTAGCAAGATGTAACGAGTGGAGTGCCACAGGGATCAGTGCTTGGGCCTCAACTATTTACAGTCTATATCAATGACTTGGATAAAGGGACCGAATGTATGGTTGCTAAATTTGCTGATGATACAAAAGTAAGTTGTGAAGAGGACATAAGGAGTCTGCAAAGGGATATAGAGAGGTTTCGTGAGTGGGCAAAAATTTACCAGATGGAGTATAATGTGGGAAAATGTGAACTTGTCCACTTTGGCAGGAGGAATAGAAAAGCAGCATATTATTTAAATGGAGAGAGATTGCAGAACTCTGAGGTACAGAAGGATCTGGGTGTCCTAGTACATGAATCACTAAAAGTTAGTATGCAGGTGCAGCAAGTGATTAGGAAGGCAAATGGAATGTTGTCATTTATTGCAAGGGGAATGGAATATAAAAGTCGAGATGTTTTGCTATAGTTATACAGGGCAATGGTAAGACCACATCTAGAATACTGTGAGCAGTTTTGGTCTCCTTATTTAAGAAAGGACATAATTGCTTTGGAGGCGGTTCAGAGAAGGTTCACTCAACTGATTCCTGGGATGAGGGGGTTATCTTATGAGGAAAGGTTGGACAAGTTGGGCCTGTATACACTGGAGTTTAGAAGAATGAGAGGTGATCTTATTGAAACATATCAGATCCTGAGGGGACTCGAAGGGGTAGATGCTGAGGGGATGTTTCCCCTTGTGGGAGAGACTAGAATTAGGGGCCACAGTTTAAAAATAAGGGGTCTCCCATTTAAGACGGAGATGAGGAGAAATTTTCTCTCTGGGGGTCGTGAGTCTGTAGAACTCCCTTCCCCAGAGAGTCGTGGAGGCAGGGTCATTGAATATTTTGAAGGCTGAGTTAGATAGATTCCTGATTAACAAGGGAGTCAAAGGTTATAGTAGGTAGATGGGAAAGTAGGGTTGAGGTCACAATCAGATCAGCCATGATCTTATCAAATGGCAGAGCAGGCTCGAGGGGCTGAATGGCCTACTCCTGCTCTTAATTCGTATGTTCATATGATAATCTGTTTTTAATGATTGTTGAGGGATAAATATTGGCCCAGGGGAGAACTCTCCTCTTCCAATAGTGGCCGTGGGATCTTTTACGTCCACCTGAGAGGGGCAGATGGGCCCTCGGTTTAATGTCTTATCCGAAAGACGGCACCTCCGACAGTGCAGCACTCCCTCAGTACTGGCACTGGGAGCGTCGGCCTGGATTATGGGTTCAGGTCTCGGAGTGGGGCTTGAACCCACGACCTTCTGACTTGGAGGTGAGAGTGCTCTCCACTGAGGGGATTAGAAGGCTTTAAGTACACAAGGTAATTGAACGTTAAAGAGGTGTGAACTAGTGAGTGAGCACAGCTGTTTCTGCCCGAAATAAACAGAGCACTTAAGACGCTTCAACCGGCAACTTTGAGATTGACGTTAATGCAAGTGGTTTATCGCCTTATGGCCAATGTAAGTGGCTGTTTTAAGTGGTGGTGACTGTAGTTAGAATCAAAAATAAAATCTTTTCCATAAGGCGCTGACTCTTACTGGGCTACGATTAATATGTGTCACTCTTGCCCTGATACTTATTCATGTGTTAACCCAGGCCCCGAATGCCCATTGTCCGGTTCACCATGGGGGGCATCGCAGCCAATGTTTACGACACCATTGTATTGTCCAGCATGGGTCTCTGGTCAAGTTGTGACACCAGTTTATTGCCCGACCCCGACAGCACTGATTGGAGGGGGTCCGGGTTCAACAGGCACTGGGTGTCCTGTGGCACCTCCTCTAATTGGCCAGTCTTCATGTGTGTCGACAGGCTATTCGACTGTAGAAGGCACAGACCCGATCCCCTCCACCTGACACCAGGCTTCCTGGCAGGAGTTGCTGGATGGTGATCAGGGTGCTAGCCCTCCCTGGCTGATTTTCCCCTTCCGTAATTGGGGAGGGGGCACTGGGCGCAATTGTTGCACTTTACCCAGCGGTGATCAGCTGATTCAAAACAGGGCGGGGGCAGGAGGGATCGGGACGGTGACATTTCCTGGTCTTTAGCGCTCAGCTGCTCAATGTTTGAACCAGATGCTTCAGCAGGGCTGTAATGCTCACGGCCGTCTGATCTCCTGGTAAAGCAGGCCCCTTACTGACTCTCTTCCACCCCCTTGCAGGTACAGAACCCCGAAGTGCGATTTCAGCAGCAACTGGAACAGCTCAGCGCGATGGGCTTCATCAACCGGGAGGCCAACCTTCAGGCACTCATAGCCACCGGAGGGGACATAAACGCTGCTATCGAGAGACTCCTGGGCTCCCAGCCCTCTTAAACGCGAGAAACGCAGGAGAGAAAGAAACCCACCCTCTGGCGTTCTCATCATTTATTTTATTCTGCAGCGGGAGAGCAGGCTCCTCAGAAGGATCGTAACTGACATTTTAAGTCAAAGTGATTTAAACACACACAAAAAAAAAAGCTCGTTCGAACTCATCTCCACCCTTTCCAGTACATATCGTCCAGTGCATAATTGAAAAAAAACAAACACTTTGTCCTGTTGAGTTGTAAAGATGGAAAAACAAACACTTGCTTTACAGCATTTGTTGGCCTGTTTTGCCCCCTTCCTCCCACCTCCCACTTTGCTTCTGTGTTCTGTATTTGCTACCAGAGCCTGGATCCAGTGGTTTAAAAAAAAATGTGAACATAACATAAAAGAGTAACATTGCTAATGACTCAAGTCACTCCCGTCATTTTAAAACCGTCCCTCCAGTCCCCTGGAGCCTCTGCCAGCTGAGAGGTTCGATCCGCCGCGCCCCTCTCGGTGGGGGCTGACCGCTCGCTCGTGCGGGGGAAAAAAAGAGAAATGTTCTCGCGTCTGATCGGTTGTTGTGCGTTCTCCGTGCGCGGAGTCCCGTTGGGTTCAGCCGCGTTTTGACGACGGATTTCTCTCTCCTCGTTGTGGGGGGTGTGGTTGGGTCTGTGGTTATCTCAGTGCAGGGTGTTCACTAGGTTTTAACCCCTCAGTTCCGGTGTTTAACTCCCCCTATTTACTAAAACGTCTCTCGTCTCTAATTCGATCAATGTATATTTTCTGTCTCGCTCGCTAACGTTTGTGTTGCTTGTTACGTAGGGACAGGAGGAGGCCATTCAGCCCCTCGAGCCTGCTCCACCATTCAATTGGATCATGGCTGATCTGTATGTTAACTCCACCTACCCGCCTTGATTCCGTAACCCTTAATACCCTTAACCAACAAAAAATCTCATCTCTACCTTGAAAGCTCCAATTGACCCCCAGCCTCAACAGCTTTTTGGGGGAGAGAGTTCCAGATTCCCACTCCCCTTTGTGTGAAGAAGTGCTTCCTGACATCACCCCTGAACGGCCCGGCTCTAATTTTAAGGTTCTGCCCCCTTGTTCTGGACTCGCCCCACCAGAGGAAATAGTTTCTCTCTATCGACCCTATCAAATCCTTTAATCATCTCAAACCCCTCGATTAGATCACCCCTTAATCTTCTACACTCGAGGGAATACAAGCCCAGTCTGTGCAACCTGTCCTCGTAATTTAACCCTCTCAGTTCCCTGGAGGTGCTGTCTGTCCCTCATTTTCCCAACCACCTGGGTTCTTCATGCACCACTCCAGACATAGATTGCCGCCAGGCTGACCATGTCGGGCCCCGCAGCCGAGTCTGATCCTGGCTTCATCTGACTCGCGCTTCCCAGCTCAGGCCACTGGATGATGATCGGGAGCACAGAACCCAGGCACATTACCCTCCCTTTTTACCCAAACCCAGAGGTTGTGAGACTAACCGAACCCGGCTGAGATTGACTAACTCCGCGCAGGTCCCCGATGGAGCCTGGCAGTGTGTGGCCCTGACCCACTAGGCCATTGGGGGAACCATTGCTTTTTGTTTCAAATATCAGGCTCTCTTCCCACCCCCCGCCCCCGGGGACACACGCGGGTACAGAGTACTCTGACCTCTCCTCGTCTCGCTCACTTCTGCATGAATCAGTGGCATGCACCGTCACCCATGATTGAAGACAGCTGCCCAGGTAAGTGTAGAGAGCGTTAACCCCACTTGTCAGCACGCAAGGAGTATTACTGTGAAAGCTGTGTCGGGGGGGTGGGGGGGCCTGTTAATTGTATGTTATTCCACCTCCCCCCAACAAACCGCCCTTGTTCCAAAAGCAAAGTTTGATTTCATCCCATTGAAGTTACTGCATTTGCAAACAGGGATGGGGTGAGGTGTGTGTGTGAGAACCAATAACAACCTGCATTTATATAGCGCCTTTAACGTAGGTGCTTCACAGGAGCGATTATCAAACAAGAATCTGACCCCGAGCCACATAAGGAGATATTAGGACAGGTGACCAAAAGCTCGGTCAAAGAGGTAGGTTTTAAGGAGCGTCTTAAAAGAGGAGAGAGAGGCGGAGAGGTTTAGGGAGGGAATTCCAGAGCTTAGGGCCCAGGCAGCTGAAGGCACGGCCGCCAATGGTGGAGCGATGGAAATCGGGGATGGGCAAGAGGCCAGAATTGGAGGAGCGCAGAGATCTCGGAGGGTTGTGGGGGCTGGAGGAGGTTACAGAGATACGGAGTCTGTCACTACCTTTGAGTTCCCTGAACAACTTGTATTTATATAGTGCCTTTAAGGTAGTAAATTGTCCCCAAGGCGCTTCACAGTTGTGTAATCGGACAAAATTTGACAATGAACTACATGAGATATTAGGACAGGTGGTCAAAGATTAGGATTTAAGGAGATTCTTAAAGGAGGAGAGAGGAGGTAGTGAGGCAGAGATTTCATAGAATCATAGAAAGTTACAGCACAGAAGGCAGCCATTCGGCCCATTGTGTCCGTGCCGGCTGATAAAGAGCCACCCAGCTTAATCCCACTTTCCAGCTCTTGGTCCATAGCCCTGTAGGTTACGGCTCTTCAGGTGCACATCCAAGTACTTTTTAAATGAGTTGAGGGATTCTGCCTCTCCCACCCTCTCGGGCAGTGAGTTCCAGACCCCCACCACCCTCTGGGTGAAAACATTTCTCCTCAGCTCCCCTCTAATCCTTCTACCAATTACTTTTAAATCTATGCCCCCTGGTCACTGACCCCTCTGTTAAGGGAAATAGGTCCTCCCTATCCACTCTATCTCGGCCCCTCATAATTTTATACACCGCAATTAAATCTCCCCTCAGTCTCCTTTGTTCCAAGAAAACACCTCCAACCTATCCAATCTTTCCTCATAGCTAAAATTCTCCAGCCCTGGCAACATCCTCGTAAATCTCCTCTGTACCCTCTCTAGTGCAATCACGTCTTTCCTGGTGGGTAAAGGTTTACGGAGGGAAATCCAGAACTTGGGGCCCAGACGGCTGAAGGCACGGCCGCCAGTGGTGGGGCGAAGGGAGTGGGGGATGCGCAAGAGTCCAGAATTGGAGGAGCGCAGAGATCTCTGAGGGTTGTAGGGCTGGAGGAGGTTACAGAGATAGGGAGGGGGGGGGACACCGTGGAGGGATTTGAAAACAAGGATGAGAACTTTAAACTTCACAGCCAGCGCGTTTTACTCGAGCTGTGAAGAGCTTCTCCGTCAGCCAGTTCTGTATAGTAGGGGAGCCCAGCGCCCCCTCAACCATGCATTTAGAAGGCATCCCCCGTACTTTACCCACTGCTGATAGTGTGTAAAGCAACTGAAGTGAGGGTGGGTTAAATCTTAATTAAAGCACTGCAGCAAATCGAGGGACTGTGCGTCTTTTCAGTGAGCCCATCGTTGCTTTTGGGGTCGTTCCTCTCGAAGGGCCAGGGTCCCCGGCGCCGCAGCTTAGCAGAGACGTGTACCAGAGACATTAGGGTCACAGTGGACTGAGTTGGCTTGAAATGGAAGGTAATTCACTCCCAGCGACAAACGCGTCTGAACTTTGAGTCCCAGAGATCTGAATAGTTGCGTACAGCAGCCAGCTCGCTGGAGTAGAGGAAAATCAAGGTACAGAGTAAAGCTCCCTCTACACTGTCCCATCAAACACTCCCAGGGCAGGTACAGGGTTAGATACAGAGTAAAGCTCCCTCTACACTATCCCATCAAACACTCCCAGGGCAGGTACAGGGTTAGATACAGAGTAAAGCTCCCTCTACACTGTCCCATCAAACACTCCCAGGGCAGGTACAGGGTTAGATACAGAGTAAAGCTCCCTCTACACTGTCCCATCAAACACTCCCAGGGCAGGTACAGCACGGGTTAGATACAGAGTAAAGCTCCCTCTACACTGTCCCATCAAACACTCCCAGGGCAGGTACAGGGTTAGATACAGAGTAAAGCTCCCTCTACACTGTCCCATCAAACACTCCCAGGGCAGGTACAGCACGGGTTAGATACAGAGTAAAGCTCCCTCTACACTGTCCCGTCAAACACTCCCAGGGCAGGTACAGGGTTAGATACAGAGTAAAGCTCCCTCTACACTGTCCCATCAAACACTCCCAGGGCAGGTACAGGGTTAGATACAGAGTAAAGCTCCCTCTACACTGTCCCATCAAACACTCCCAGGGCAGGTACAGCACGGGTTAGATACAGAGTAAAGCTCCCTCTACACTGTCCCGTCAAACACTCCCAGGGCAGGTACAGGGTTAGATACAGAGTAAAGCTCCCTCTACACTGTCCCATCAAACACTCCCAGGGCAGGTACAGGGTTAGATACAGAGTAAAGCTCCCTCTACACTGTCCCATCAAACACTCCCAGGGCAGGTACAGGGTTAGATACAGAGTAAAGCTCCCTCTACACTGTCCCATCAAACACTCCCAGGGCAGGTACAGGGTTAGATACAGAGTAAAGCTCCCTCTACACTGTCCCATCAAACACTCCCAGGGCAGGTACAGCACGGGTTAGATACAGAGTAAAGCTCCCTCTACACTGTCCCATCAAACACTCCCAGGGCAGGTACAGGGTTAGATACAGAGTAAAGCTCCCTCTACACTGTCCCATCAAACACTCCCAGGGCAGGTACAGCACGGGTTAGATACAGAGTAAAGCTCCCTCTACACTGTCCCGTCAAACACTCCCAGGGCAGGTACAGGGTTAGATACAGAGTAAAGCTCCCTCTACACTGTCCCATCAAACACTCCCAGGGCAGGTACAGGGTTAGATACAGAGTAAAGCTCCCTCTACACTGTCCCATCAAACACTCCCAGGGCAGGTACAGCACGGGTTAGATACAGAGTAAAGCTCCCTCTACACTGTCCCGTCAAACACTCCCAGGGCAGGTACAGCACGGGTTGGATACAGAGTAAAGCTCCCTCTACATTGTCCCATCAAACACTCCCAGGGCAGGTACAGGGTTAGATACAGAGTAAAGCTCCCTCTACACTGTCCCATCAAACACTCCCAGGGCAGGTACAGGGTTAGATACAGAGTAAAGCTCCCTCTACACTGTCCCATCAAACACTCCCAGGGCAGGTACAGCACGGGTTGGATACAGAGTAAAGCTCCCTCTACATTGTCCCATCAAACACTCCCAGGGCAGGTACAGCACGGGTTAGATACAGAGTATGGATCCCAGGCCTTTGCTGCTCTGTGTGGGTCAGATGTTCACTGCATAACACCCGCTGAGCCACTGGGACAACCTACCACTGCGATTTTGATGATTGAAGGAGGGCGGTCACACTTTTTTTCTCTTTTCTTCCCCCACCACCCCCCCCTCCCAAAAGCAGGTCGGCTGGTGGTAGCTGGGACTGGCATTGGGCTCGTCTTCCTCCATTCTGAGTGTAGTCTAGATAGACCCCAGCTTTTGGGCGGGTCGGCAGTTCTCTGAACGGTAGAGTGGGCAGCAGAGGTGGTTCATAACGTAGCATTTTCTATTTTCCCTGCTCCCTCCTGTGTCCCGTGATGTGCAAGATTAGCTATTGGGGCTGTTAAGGTGTTTGAAGTATCAGTAGCGTTGCTGCGACCCCAACTAACGCGCCCACCCTGTACTGAAGGTTTAAACCCAGCAAAAGATGGTGGATTCTGATTTGATGCGCGCACAGATCTCTGCTTTCCCCCTTGCCCTAGTCTGTACCTTCGCTGCTTGCTGCTAATTCAATCATTCACAGTAGGCACTGTGGCTGTGTGACCCCCCACCCACCCGCTGCTTTCTGAAACTGTCACTTCAGGTCGTATGGAGGCCGCTCCTATTGAGCTCAGCAGCGCCGTCGGAAAGTTCGAGGGGGCAGGGGTATCGTACGGCCACGCCAGTTCCTCAGTAGCAGCGCTCCTCTCCCCTCCGAGGTGGTCAGGACTCGAGCCCCATTGCAGAGACTTGAGCCCAGGCCGACACTCCCAGTGCCGGTACTGAGGGAGTGCCGCACTGTCGGAGGTGCCGTCTTTCGTTAAACCGAGGCCCTGTCAGGTGGATGTAAAAGATCCCATGGCCAGTAGTTAGAAGAGCAGGGGAGATCTCCCCAGTGTCTTAGCCAATATTTGTCCCTCAACCAACATCACTAAAAATACTGTTCGTTGGGTCTTGCTGTGGCAGAACGGCTAAAGCATTTGTCTACATAAATGAGTGCACTTCAAAGTAATTCATTGTGTGTGAATGGCCCTGGTACATTCCTGAGAGATGTGATGAGGTACTGTATCAATGTAGGTTGCTCTTAAATTGTTTATAATTTATCCAAATGCCAGCCCTGTGTAAACACCTGACTCATTTCAGATTCCGGGAAAGGAGGGACCTTTGTATTGGGGCTTGATCCCGTCCTGTCCTCGCTGAAACCAGCTGTAGGGATCCTATTGGGATGGAAGTCTCAATGATCAGGAGCAGAGCCCTCCCCAACTAGAATAA
The DNA here is from genome assembly GCF_035084215.1 of Heptranchias perlo. NCBI lineage: Eukaryota > Metazoa > Chordata > Chondrichthyes > Hexanchiformes > Hexanchidae > Heptranchias > Heptranchias perlo. The sequence continues at coordinate 7,425,703 of NC_090368.1, read as the reverse complement.
CGGATACCAGAGCGTGCACTACAGGCAGGGAGACAGGATGGCACAGTGGACACTGGCCGTACACCTTTGGGACCTGGGGTCAAGCCCAGACTGATGCAGTGCAGACCTCCTCTGCGTCAAAAGAGTTTGGCATAGCCTAGCACAAAACTAATTGGGCCTTATTAGTTGGAAATGGCACATTGGGACAGTGTAACTACTCTGTATCTAATCCGTGCTGTACCTGTCCTGGAAGTGTTTGATGGGACAGTGTAGAGGGAGCTTTACTCTGTATCTAACCCGTGCTGTACCTGCCCTGAGAGTGTTTGATGGGACAGTGTAGAGGGAGCTTTACTCTGTATCTAACCCGTGCTGTACCTGCCCTGGGAGTGTTTGACGGGACAGTGTAGAGGGAGCTTTACTCTGTATCTAACCCTGTACCTGCCCTGGGAGTGTTTGATGGGACAGTGTAGAGGGAGCTTTACTCTGTATCTAACCCGTGCTGTACCTGCCCTGGGAGTGTTTGACGGGACAGTGTAGAGGGAGCTTTACTCTGTATCTAACCCTGTACCTGCCCTGGGAGTGTTTGATGGGACAGTGTAGAGGGAGCTTTACTCTGTATCTAACCCTGTACCTGCCCTGAGAGTGTTTGATGGGACAGTGTAGAGGGAGCTTTACTCTGTATCTAACCCGTGCTGTACCTGCCCTGGGAGTGTTTGATGGGACAGTGTAGAGGGAGCTTTACTCTGTATCTAACCCGTGCTGTACCTGCCCTGGCAGCGTTTATTGCACTAACAGCGGTCACCTTGCTGAACACAAGAATAAAGAGTTACTGGCTGGAATTGTCCCCTCCTCACTCGAACTCGGTGCTTCTTTTAATGGAGCCTGTGCCAGTAGCCGTCACGCACTTCACTGTCGTGCTCATTCCACACGCTCGAGCCCAGCGGGAGAATGTGGGCAGACTGTTCGACTGTGGGGGGCATCGTGGCCAGATCCTGTCCTCACCCAGTGCAGTTAAGACACACGCTTTCCATGTGGACTTCACTGGATGGTGATCAGAAGCAGTACCTCCTCCCACCCACCCCCCCACCCCCAAAAAATCCAACTACTCTGGTTGGGAATACACCCGCTCTAGTCACTAACACAGACTGAGCCACCCCCGTGCAGACTGACGGTGGAATGTGGCGTCCTCGTTCTACCACGCTGGATGCTATCGGCCGAGCTCCCTGCCTCTGAGGGGTTAATAATTGTGACTGAATTACCAAATAGAAATGAACAGCTGATGAGAGAGGGATGTAATTCTATAAAAATAGGAGGGTTTGTGAGCAGAGGGAGTCAGCAGGGTCCTAAATGTGTGAAGAACTTACAATTCTATAGTCCCTTTCAATTGGGGGGGAAAGGCTCAAGTAGATATAAACAGACTGGGACACCTCAGGACGTCCCAAAGCGCTTTACAGCCAATTAAGTACTTTTTGAAGTGTAGTCACTGTTGTAATGTAGGAAACGCAGCAGCCAATTTGCGCACAGCAAGATCCCACAAACAGCAATGTGATAAATGACCCAGATCATCTATTTGTGATGTTGGTTGAGAGATAAATATCAGCCCCAGGACATCGGGGAGAACTCCCCCCTGCTTTCCTTCCAATAGTGGCCGTGGGATCTTTTACATCCACCTGAGAGGGGCAGACAGGCCCTCACTTTAAAGTCTCATTCGAAAGACGGCACCTCCGACAGTGCAGCACTCCCTCAGTACTGGCACCGGGAGTGTCTGCCTGGATTATGGGGCTCAAGTCTCTGGAGTGGGGGCTCGAACCCATGACCTTCTGACTCAGAATCGAGAGCGCTACCCACTGAGCCACGGCGGACACAATGAGCTTGGGATGGGGGCTCACGTAGATATAACAGACTGGAGACACAGTTAGTCTGACAATGTTTTATTGGGATGTGAAAAGTTGCAGAAAACTTTTTTTGTGATCCAGAAGCATAAGTAGCAGGGGGGAGGATTTTGGTGGGCTTAAAATCGCTGCACAATTTCTCGGCAAACAAGGTTAGTTGAAAGCTTTGAAATGGATTAGATTGCTTGCAAATTCATTTCATGGCCTCTGCAAACACGCTGGCGTCTTTGTCACACTTCTTAGCCAAATGGATTTTTGAACAGGTGGTGGAGGAAATTCTTTCCGTGTTGCTGGATGGATTCCACCTGCAAAAGGGACAGTTTAAAATCAAAGGCCTTGCTCGCGTACGTGCTGGGCTTTAGACCGCACTCTGCCTGGACATTCATCGCGATTTCTCATTGCACTGGTGTCTGGGAGAGGGAGAGTGCTACAGACGTTTACAGCACAGAAACAAGCCATTCGGCCCAACTAGTCCATGGCGGTGGTTGTGCTCCACACGAGCCTCCTCCCTCCCTACTTCATCTCGCCCTATCAGCATGTCCTATTCCTTTCTCCCTCATGTGTTTATCTGGCTTTCCCCTTAAATGCTTCTATGCTATTCGCCTCAACTATTCCTTGTGGTAACGAGTTCCATATTCTAGGATTGGTTAACAGACAGAAAACAGAGTAGGAATAAACTGGTCATTTTCGGGTTGGCAGGCTCTCTGCCCCCTCTCCAAGGCCTTGACATCCTTCCTAAAGTGTGGTGCCTGGAATTGGACATGATACTCCAGCTGAGGCCTAACCAGTGTTTTATAAAGGGTTTAGCATAACTTCCTTGCTTTTGCACTCTATGCCTCTACTTATAAAGCCCAGGATCCTGTGTGTTTTTGTAATCGACTTGTCCTGCCACCTTTAAAGATTTGTGTGTGTGAACCCCCAGGACTCTCTGTTCCTGCATCCTCTTTAATGTAGAGCTGGAGTCTCTCTGCCTTTTTCTCACAGCACATCTTCTTTATACCTGCATCAACCCTATTCCTCTCTGCCCCCTCTGCAATGCGGCAGTATCGTTTTTGGAACGCAACAGCGGGCATTTATATAGCGCCTTTAACGTAGTAAAACGTCCCACGGCACATCATAGGGGCAATTATCAGACTAAAATCTGACACCGAGCCACATCAGGAGATATTAGGACAGGTGACCAAAGGCTTGGTCAAAGAGGTAGGTTTTAAGGAGCGTCTTAAAGGAGGAGAGAGAGGCGGAGAGGTTTAGGGAGGGAATTCCAGAGCTTAGGGCCCAGGCAGCTGAAGGCACGGCCGCCAATGGTGGAGCGAAGGAAATCGGGAATGGACATGAGGCCAGATTTGGAGGAGCGCAGAGGTCTCGGAGGGTTGGAGAAGGTTACAGAGATAGGGAGGGGGCAAGGCCATGGAGGGTTTTTACAAGGATGTAAGGCAGAATTGATCCAAATCGGTTCAAGACTCAATCACATCTCCTAACCCATTTTTTCCCAGGACATCACGACTGGAAGTCTCTCTCCCTCTCCCTCCTACAAATCACATCCATTTACCCATTGTACACATGTGTTGTGGGAAAAAATCACCACTCGGAGTCAGACTTAAAGATTCAACATGCAGTTTATTGGACAAAGCTTTGGGAGAAGGATGCCTTTCATTCAACAGTCCAAAATCCACGCTAACACATGCAGGAGCTGACACTGAGACACACGCGGGCCGTGCAGTACCAGACGGGAGTGAATAGGCTGGACTCACTTGAGCAGACCTGCGATGTCCAGCTACATCAGTTGCGAAATGCTCGCAGTTGTTCTCGGAAAGTTTGTAAGGTTCCTGGCCAATCCTCCCTCTTGCTCGTTTTACAATCTCGTCTGGCGAAAACGACCACGTATATTTATGCACTTTGAACTTATGGTTACCAATGAAATCGTTCAGGCTATCCTCCCTGACCAAACCAGGCACAGTCAGGTCCAGCACTGGTTTACTGCTCCCAGAAGATGACATGTCAGCTGGAAAATTGAATGCAGTCTTGATTATTTACAGGTGGGACTGGGTGATTGGATTCTGATCAGGGTGATAACGTGTGAGTCGTAGAGAACGAACTTGCATTTCTATAGCGCCTTTCACAACCTCAGGACGTCCCAAAGTGCTTTACAGCCAATGAAGTACATTTTGAAGTGTAGTCACTGTTGTAATGTAAGAAACGCGGCGGCCGTTTTGCGCACAGCAAGATCCCACAAACAGCAATGTGATAATGGCCAGGTCGTCTGTTTTGAGGGATAAATATTGGCCCCAGGACACCGGGGAGAACTCCCCCTGCTCTTCTTCCAATAGTGGCCGTGGGATCTTTTACGACCACCTGAGAGGGGCAGACGGGAGACGATAAACCGAAGCCCCATCTGAAAGATGGCACCTCTGACAGTGCAGCACTCCCTCAGCACTGCATCCAGAGGCATCTTGCAGCCTCTCACGCAGAATTGCTTTGAAGTGCAGTGGCTGTTATGTGGGTGGACGCATTGGCCGTTTTGCTCACAGGAAGAGCAATGCGTCGGTCTGTTTTTGGTGACACTGGTCAGGGGCACTGGTAGAACTCTCTGCTTGGTCAAGATCCCATTGCATTATTCAAAGTATCGAAAGTCTAATTCTTACCTGGTCCAAAGTGGATCACTGTATCACCTGTGCACACGCCCCAGTGCTGATAACCAATACTCAGTCTCTCAATCAAGTCCCCTTCTTTGAGACCATCTTTGCTCTGAAAGCAAAGATTTGGTTATTAGAGATGGGTGTCCATCTATACCCATTGCTGCACAGATTGTTTTAAAATGTTCTTAGCACTTGTGCAATGGTGTCAACACCCAGGTTTCTACCCATCCCTAATTGCTCAAGAAGGCCAGGTTGCCAGGCAACCTCAGGAGGCGTTAACTGCGGGCAGCTTTCCTCCTCTGACAGACGTTGAAAAGAAAGAATTTGCATTTCTTTAGCGCCTTTCACAACCTCAGGACGTCCCAAAACGTTTTACAGCCACTGGAGTACTTTTTGAGGTGTAGTCACTGTTGTAATGTAGGAAACGCAGCAGCCAATTTGCGCACAGCAAGATCCCACAAACAGCAATGAGATAAATGACCCAGATCATCTGTTTTTAGTGATGTTGGTTGAGGGATAAAAATTGGACTCCCCTGAAAAGGAAAAATTTGCAGGGCGATGGGGAAAGAGCAGGGGAAGAGTGGGACTAATTGGATTGCTCTTTCAAAGAGCCAGCACAGGCACGATGGGCCAGATGGCCTCCTTCTGTGCTGCATGATTCTATGAACTTAAACATACAACGTAGCCCTTGTTGTTTTACACTTAGCATCAGCTATAACTGGCCCAGGACCTATTCTCTCTGAACGACACTCCTAGAAACTTGCCAAGGCCTGACCAGGAAATAAAGGTGCAGAAAATAGCTACACTGTCACCCTCCGGAACTTGTCTGGCCTGTTCTTAAAACTTTTCTTTAGTTGCAGTTTGGAATCGCAGGTCTGACTAAATAATAGTCAGACCCGTGATTCCACTCTCTCCTCTGAGTCAGAAGGTCGTGCGTTCGAGCCCCCACTCCAGAGACTCGAGCCCATAATCCAGGCCGACACTCCCAGTGCCAGTACTGAGGGAGTGCCGCACTGTCGGAGGTGCCGTCTTTCGGATGAGACGTTAAACCGAGGGCCCCGTCTGCCCCTCTCAGGTAGATGTAAAAGATCCCACGGCCACTATTGGAAGAAGAGCAGGGGGGAGTTCTCCCTGGTGTGCGGGGGGGGCCAATATTTATCCCTCAACCAACATCACTAAAAACAGATGACCTGGGTCATTATCACATTGCTGTTTGTGGGATCTTGCTGTGCGCAAATTGGCTGCTGTGTTTCCTACATTACAACAGTGAGTACACTTAAAAAAAAAGTACTCAATTGGCCGTAAAGCGCTTTGGCATCCTGAGGTTGTGAAAGGCGCTCTGGAAATGCAAGCTCTCTATCGTGCAGGGAGGCTATTGGACTGCATTAGCCGGCACCTCAGACGCTTAGATACATGTACACATGCAAAAACACGCAGTTATTCACCAAATCTGCAGTGAACTCCACACACACTGAACGTGGACACGCAAGAACAGGAGATAAGCTCGTAGACTATGTACACTTACATTGCCTTGATCCATCTGTCTTCCAGTGTCGATGCCGAACTCACAAGTTCTGACCAGCGCAGTCTCTGTATTTACAACTGAACTCGCTGCTCCAGCCCCGCCCCCTTCCTCCAGCCCCGCCCCCTTCCTCCAGCCCCGCCTCTCCCCCCTCCCCCAGCCTTGGGGCAGGATTTCCAGGTCAATGGAACGATTCTGGGTTTTACTGCAAAGGGAAGTGAAGTCATTTCAAAAAGGGGATGTTTTGAAATCAGTTTTGTGCCCAGGCGGTGTGTTGAAAATATACCCTCGATGTATCTGCTGTGTTAATTTGACTTGTGTCGAATTTTACAGCACAGAAACAGGCCATTCGGCCCATCTGGTCCATGCTGGTGTTTATGCTCCACACGAGCCTCCTCCCTCCCTACTTCATCTCACCTTATCCCCCTATCCTTCTATTCCTTTCTCCCTCATGTGTTTATCTGGCTTCCCCTTAAATCCATCATGATTTTGAACACCTCGATTAAATCTCCCCTTAACCTTCTCTGCTCTAATGAGAACAATCCCAGCTTCTCCAGTCTCTCCACATAACTGAAGTCCCTCATCCCTGGTACCATTCTAGTAAATCTCCTCTGCACCCTCTCCAAGGCCTTGACATCCTTCCTAAAGTGCGGTGCCCAGAATTGGACTCAATACTCTAGCTGAGGCCAACCAGTGTTTTATAAAGGTTTAGAATAACATTCTATTAATAAAGCCCAGGATCCTGTATGCTTTTTTAACAGCCTTCTCAACCTGTCCTGCCATCTTCAATGATTTGTGCACATACACCCCCAGGTCTCTCTGTTCCTGCACCCCCTTTAAAATTGTACCGTTTAGTTTATATTGCCTCTCCTCATTCTTCCTACTATAATGTATCACTTCACACTTCTCTGTGTTAAATTTCATCTGCCGTGTGTCTGCCCATTTCACCAGTCTGTCTATGTCCTCCTGAAGTCTCTTACTGTCCTCCACGTTGTTTACTACATTTCAGAGTTTCATGTCATTTGCAAACTTTGAAATTATTCCCTCTATACCCAAGTCCAGGTCATTAATTTATATCAAAAAGAGCAGTGGTCCTAATACTGACCCCTGGGGAACACCACTGTATACTTCCCTCCAGTCTGAAAAACAACCCTTCACCATTACTCTCTGCTTTCCGTCCCGTAGCCAATTTTGTATCCACACTGCCACTGTCCCTTAATTCCCATGGGCTTTAATTTTGCTAAGAGGTCTATTATGTGGCACTTTATCAAACACCTTCCAAAAGTCCATATACACAACATCAACCGCACTACCCTCATCAATCCTCTCCATTACTTCATCAAAGAACTCAATCAAATTAGTCAAACATGATTTTCTTTTAACAAATCCGGGCTGACTTTCATTTATTAGCCCAGACTTTTCCAAGTGCTAATTAATTTTGTCCCTCATTATTCCCCGGGGGTCAGTGCTGGGACCACTGCTTTTCTTGATATATATTAATGACTTGGACTTGGGTGTACAGGGCACAATTTCAAAATTTGCAGATGACACAAAACTTGGAAGTGTAGCGAACAGTGAGGAGGATAGTGATAGACTTCAAGAGGATATAGACAGGCTGGTGGAATGGGCGGACACGTGGCAGATGAAATTTAACACAGAAAAATGCAAAACGATACATTTCAGTAGGAAGAACGAGGAGAGGCAATATAAACTAGAGGGCACAATTCTAAAAGGGGTACAGGAACAGAGAGATCTGGGGGTATATGTGCACAAATCATTGAAGGTGGCAGGGCAGGTTGAGAAAGTGGTTAAAAAAGCATACGGGATTCTGGGCTTTATAAATAGAGGCACAGAGTACAAAAGTATGGAAGTCATGATGAACCTTTATAAAACACTGGTTCGGCCACAACTGGAGTATTGTGTCCAGTTCTGGGCACCGCACTTCAGGAAAGATGTGAAGGCCTTAGAGAGAGTGCAGGAGAGATTTACTAGAATGATTCCAGGGATGAGGGACTTTAGTTACGTGGATAGACTGGAGAAGCTGGGGTTCTTCTCCTTGGAACAGAGATGGTTGCGAGGAGATTTGATCGAGGTGTTCAAAATCATGAAGGGTCTAGACAGAGTAGATAGAGAGAAACTGTTCCCATTGGTGGAAGGGTCAAGAACCAGAGGACAGAGATTTAAGGTGATTGGCAAAAGAACCAAAGGTGACATGAGGAAAAGCTTTTTTACGCAACGAGTGGTTAGGATCTGGAATGCACTGCCCGAGGGGGTGGTGGAGGCAGATTCAATCATGGCCTTCAAAAGGGAACTGGATAAGTACTTGAAAGGAAAAAATCTGCAGGGTTACGGGGATGGGATGGAGGAGTGGGACTAGCTGGGTCGCTGTTGCACACAGCAGGCATGGACTCGATGGGCTGAATGGCCTCCTTCCGTGCTGTAACCTTTCTATGATTCTATGATCGCTACAAGTTTCCCCACCACTGACGTCAGGCTGACTGGCCTGTAATTGCCTGGTTTATTACTTCCCTTTTTTGAACAAGGGTGTAACATTTGCAATCCTCCAGTTTTCTGGCCCCGTCCCTATACCTAAGGAGGATTGCAAGATCGTGGCCAGATTTCCTCAGCAATTTCCACCCTTACTTCGTGTAAGAATGTCGGAAATAGCGAAAAATTGGCCTCTTTTTCTTAATGCTACTAACCATCATGCTCTGCAGGCTGTGCAGCTTGTTTTGTTGAATTGTAAACCGTTAACCTTTGACCATTGACTGACCCCTTGTCACCCTCATTGTGAGGCAATGCAGCTACAAAGAGGAACAAAGCCCCAAAATGAGGAACGATAATCCAAAGATAGCGATAAGTTCAGGACAATGACGAGGTAGCTGGACGAGTGCGGTCAAACAAACTGGCCAACTTGAAAAAACAACATTGCAAAGGGGTCTTGTGGTTTGCTGAGTAATGTTAAAACAAGCCAACCCAAAGCAACTTTGTTAATCTATAAGAGTCCTATGGAATGACAACTCCATATATGAGGTGAGGTTCCTGCCAGGGGAGACATAAAAACCCAACGTTTTTTGAGCTCGGGGCAGAGGAAGCAGTGAAGTAAACCCAGCTGTCAGAATAATACCTCACTGCCAGAAAACTTGTAAAGACCCCATCGCCAACTTTAGAATTAATCTCCAAAGTCGTGGGGAAGGATGAAGCTTATGCAACGGCCAAAGAGCCATTCGAGGATCAAGTTCGAAATGAAAAGACGAGGGTGAGAGTTGGCAAAAGGGCCCAGAAGTGGAGGATCAACTTGGGTGCACTTAAGAGTGAGGGACGTGCTAAAAAATCAAAAGAGGATTCAGTTAGAGGAAATGAAGAGACATTCAGATGAAAAACAACAGGTTGAAAGAACGTCTGACTGGTGTCTTGACGATGCTGGGGTTCGCGACAGCACAGGGGCCGCAGGGTCGGAAAATGTTACAAGAGAGAGATAGACTTACGGAGAAAAATGGAAGACTGGAGTCAGAACTCGTTGACTGTAGATTATGGGCACGATTTTAACTTGGAGTCGGGAACCCAAGCCTCACGTGGCTAACCCAGAAGCCAAATGAGTGTGTCGCATGTTACAATCGCAACTCAACTGAAGGTGGATATTTGTGTTTCTGGGTTGTCCATGCGCCAGGCAGCCAGATTGGCAGGCCATCGGGGGGAAAGGAACAGTGAATCAGAGAGGTGGGAGGGAGGGAGGGAGAGAGATCATGGACCCTGGAACAAATTGGAGAGGGGGGGGGGGTGTTTATGGACGTGGACGACATCGGGGGCGTCCAGCCAGCTCGGGATCGGGGAGGTCCAGCATCGGAGGGGGAGTGGGCGGCCGATCGCGGGGGTCCTGTCGGCCAGGTGAGCTCGTTGGGTCTGGATGAAGCACTCCTGCTCCTGCGGGGCCCACAAGCAGTGCCCTGACCTCATGGATGCGACCCTTCCCGCCTGCTTTCACCTAACGTGAATCGTAAGGTTGGGTAAGGTTAAAATCAATTTACTTTTTGCAATACACCAAAAATTAAGTACCTCAACTATTTCAGTGAGGTACGTTGCCCCTTTAAGTCGCGGCCTGCCGGCTTTAAGTGGGGGCGGGACTTCTGGGTGTCTATCTGGAAGCCGGCTCCAACCCGTCGACTTCCGAGTTCCCTTCTCCCCCCACCCCCCCCCCGATGCCCCCCAATCTGCCCCTCCCCCGACGTCACTCTCCGATCTCCCCCTCTCCCCCGTCGGTGACCCCTTGATCTTCCCCTCTCCCCCCCCCCCCCCCCCCGATGCTCCCTGATCTAACCCCCTCCGCCCCTCGATGTCCCCACGATCTTCCCCTCCCCCGACGTCCCTCTCCGATGTCCCCCTCTCTCCCCCCACCGATCTTCCCTCTCAACCCCCAATCTCCCCCTCTTCCCCCGATGTCCGCCCAATCTTTCCTGCCCCCCCCAGTGTCCCCCTAAATCTTCCCCTCTCCCCCCGATGCCCCCCTAATGTCCCCCCGATCTTCCACTCTCCCCCCCCCCACCGATTTTCCCCTCTCCCCCTGAAGGTAGCAGGACGGGTAGATAAGGTGGTTAAAAAGGCATACGGGATACTTTCCTTTATTAGCCGAGGCATAGAATATAAGAGCAGGGAGGTTATGCTGGAACTGTATAAAACATTGGTTAGGCCACAGCTTGAGTACTGTGTACAGTTATAGTCACCACATTACAGGAAGGATGTGATTGCACTAGAGAGGGTGCAGAGGAGATTTACGAGGATATTGCCAGGACTGGAGAATTTTAGCTATGAGGAAAGATTGGATAGGCTGGGGTTGTTCTCTTTGGAACAGAGGAGGCTGAGGGGAGATTTAATTGCGGTGTATAAAATTATGAGGGGCCTAGATAGAGTGGATAGGGAGGATCTATTTCCCTTAGCAGAGGGGTCGGTGACCAGGGGACATAGATTTAAAGTAATTGGTAGAAGGATTAGAGGGGAGCTGAGGAGAAATATTTTCACCCAGAGGGTGGTGGGGGTCTGGAACTCACTGCCTGAGAGGGTGGGAGAGGCAGAAACCCTCAACTCATTTAAAAAGTACCTGGATGTGCACTACGTAACCCACAGGGCTACGGACCAAGAGCTGGAAAGTGGGATTAAGCCGGGTGGCTCTTTTTCGGCCGGCACGGACACAATGGGCCGAATGGCCTCCTTCTGTGCTGTAACTTTCTATGATGACCTCAACCCTTGGGGCTAAATCAAGGTGGGAGAATGCCTATGATGCTGGTGAATCCCCATGGACATGTTTAGTGTCGAATGCTTTCCTGATCGTGCAAGTCCTGGTCACCGTATCCCTAATGGTGTCGATCTTCTGGGGCAACAAGTGGGCCTCCGAGTTAAAGCAGAATGTGGGCCAGTCCAAACCATTCCAAACCATCCCCCCATTGGTCTAGATTGATTAAATAAGCGAGGGGCTTAAATGGAGCCTTCTCTCTCTCTCAAGGTGGGGACTCTGTAAGAATATTGGAAACAGGGACAAATTGACATCTTTTTCTTAATGCTACTAACCATCATGCTCTGCATTAACCTTTGACTATTGACTGACCCCTGACACCCTCATTGTGTGGCAAGGCAGCTACATGGTAAAAGAGGAACAATAATCCAAAGATAGCGATAAGTTCAGGACAATGACGAGGTAGCTGGACGAGAGCGGTCAAACAAACTGGCCAACTTGAAAAAACAACCTTGCAAAGGGGTCTTGTGGTTTGCTGAGTAATGTTAAAACAAGCCGACCCTCTTGAATTTGTTGAAAAACAACTTTGTTAATCTATTAGGGTCTTACGAGTGTTGTTCCTTATATGGTGTGAGGTTCCTGCCAGGGCGGGGACATAAAAACCCAACGTCTTAAGAGTTCAGGGCAGTGGAATCGACGAAGGCCTCCCAGCTGTCAGTAGACCTTCCAGCTGTCAGAAGTTCACCCAGCTGTCAGAGGACAACCCAGCTGCCTGAAGACCAGCCCAGCTGTCAGAAGACCAGCCCAGCTGTCAGAAGACCAGCCCAGCTGCCTGAAGACCAGCCCAGCTGCCTGAAGACCAGCCCAGCTGTCAGAAGGCCAGCCCAGCTGTCTGAAGACCAGCCCAGCTGTCAGAAGTTCACCCAGCTGCCTGAAGACCAGCCCAGCTGTCAGAAGACCAGCCCAGCTGTCAGAAGACCAGCCCAGCTGTCAGAAGACCAGCCCAGCTGTCAGAAGACCAGCCCAGCTGTCTGAAGACCAGCCCAGCTGTCAGAAGTTCACCCAGCTGCCTGAAGACCAGCCCAGCTGTCAGAAGTTCACCCAGCTGCCTGAAGTCCACCCAGCTGTCAGAAGGCCACCCAGCTGCCTGAAGTCCACCCAGCTGTCAGAAGGCCACCCAGCTGCCTGAAGACCAGCCCAGCTGCCAGAGGACAACCCAGCTGTGGGAAACTTGAAACAACCACGTTGCCAACTTAGTTACGACCTCTGCCCAGAGATCAAACAGGGTAATATCGTTTTGATCTTTGTTGTCTAAATATTTGCTACCTTTACATGTTTGATTTAGCTATTAATAAATGAGACATTGATTACCATTTAGTGTCATGTCCGAATCTGTTACATTCCCCCAGTAAGCAAGGATGCATCTCATTTGGACTGGGTGAATTTTCTACTTCGAGCACTGCCAATCTTTTAAGTCCCTCCTCTTTATCGATCTTTATCCTATCCGATATTGCTACCACCTTCTCCTTGGCAGCATCCTCTTCTCCAGCGAAGACTGATGTGAAATATTTATTTAGTGCCTCAGCCATGTCCTCTGCCCCCACAAGGCGATCTCCTTTTTTGCCCCTAATCGGTCCCACCCTTCCTTTGACTACCCTTTCACTATTTATATGTTTATAAAAGACTTTTGGATTCCCTTTTATGTTGGCTGCTAATCTATTCTTATACTCTCTCTTTGCCCCTCTTATTCCCCTTTTGGATCCCCTCTGTACTTTCTGTGTTCAGTCTGGTTCTCTACGGTATTATGAACTGTACATTTACCATAAGCCTCCTTTTTCTGTTTCATTTTAACCTTTATATCTTTAGTCATCCAGGGAGCTCTAGCTTTGGATGCCCTTCCTTTCCCACTGGTGGGACTGTGTCTGCTCTGTCCCCGAATAAACTCCTCCTTGAAAGCCTCCCATTGTCCAATTACTGTTTTGCCTGCCAATTTTTTGACTCCAATCCACCAGGGCACGATCCCTCGTTAACTCACTGAAATTAGCCCTCCTCCAATTAAGTATTTTCACCTTTGTTTGTTCCTTGTCCTTTTCCATAATTATTCTAAACCTAATGATATTGTGATCACTGTTCCCCAAATGCTCCCCCACTGAAACATGCTCCACCTGCCCCGCTTCATTCCCCAGAACTAGATCCAGCACTGCTTCCGTCCTCGTTGGGCTGGAAACACACTGTTCCAGAAAGTTCTCCCACGGTGCTGTTAGGAAGGGAGTTCCAGGATTTTGACCCAGCGACGATGGCAGATATATTTCCAAGTCGGGATGGTGTGTGACTTGGAGGGGAACGTGCAGGTGGTGTTGTTCCCATGTGCCTGCTGCCCTGGTCCTTCTAGGTGGTAGAGGTCGCGGGTTTGGGAGGTGCTGTCGAAGAAGCCTTGGCGAGTTGCTGCAGTGCATCCTGTGGATGGTACACACTGCAGCCACAGTGCGCCGGTGGTGAAGGGAGTGAATGTTTAGGGTGGTGGATGGGGTGCCAATCAAGTGGGCTGCTTTGTCCTGGACTGCCTCCTTTCTTTCCTTCCCTATCTTTCCTGAATACCCTGTAGCCAGGAATGATAAGCACCCAAACCTCCCCTTCTTTGATTCAAATCTAAACTCATCTTAGACTGCCTCACAATTGCCCCCTGTCCAATCCCTCCAATTCTCCTCTGGTTCATTTTCTAATTACCAGCATTCCCGTGTAACCCAAGATAAGCGGGAAAATTCAGCAGCAGCCGAGAGATGGGGGGCTTCATTGTAATAACCAAATGTCTGAAATGCATCGTCTAATGTCAGCCTGGGAGTCAGAAGGTTGTGCGTTCGAGCCCCACTCCAGGACTTGAGCACGTAATCCAGGCTGAGACTCCAGTGTGGTACCGAGGGAGTGCTGCACTGTCAGAGGTGCCATTTTTCAGATGAGACATTAAACTGAGGCGCTATATAAATGCAAGTTCTTTATCATGCGCGGAGGCTATTGGACTGCATTAGCCGGCACCTTATACCCTTCTATTCCTTTCTCCCTCATGTGTTTATCAAGCTTCCCCTTAAATGCATCTCTGTTATTCACCTCAATCACTCCATATGGGAGCGAGTTCCACATTCCCACCGCTCTCTGGGTAAAGAGGTATCTCTTATCTTGTTCTTTTAAATCCAGACCTGCGATTCCAAAGTGCAAACTAAAGAAAGGTTTTAAGAACAGGCCAGACAAGTTCTGGAGGGGGACAGGGTAGATATTTTATGCACCTTTATTTCCTGGACAGGCCTTGGAGCGTCGTTCAGAGAGAACATGTCTTGTTGCACAGTTTGGGGCAGTTATGGCCGATGCTGAGTGTGAAACATACAAGGGCGACATTGTCCTCTCAAGTTTATAGAATCGTACAGCACAGAAGGAGGCCATTCGGCCCATCTTGCCTGTGCCGGCTCTTTGAGGTATCCGATTAGTCCCACTCCCCCTGCTCTTTCCCCCATGGCCCTGCACGTTTTTCCTTTTCAAATATTTATCCAATTCCCTTTTGGATAAGTCAGCCTCTGAGTCAGAAGGTCGTGGGTTCGAGCCCCCGCTCCAGAGGCTTGAGCCCCATAATCCAGGCCGGACACTCCCGCGGCCAGTACTGAGGGTACTTGATTTGGTGGCACTGGGTTTCCACTGGCAGCACTGCGATGGCCTGCAATGGGAGCCCAGCCTAACAGGCATCGAGGCCATGACCTCCCCGACCTCCCTCACCCCCGACCCCTGACCCCGTGTTAACCGAGAAGCCGGGAATGGGGCACTAATCTTTACTACTGTCACAAAAACACGCTGCTTTCATTTTGTGAGATCGCAAATAAACTTTATCTGTTGTTCAGGCCTGTGCATCTGTGGATCTGGGGTTCCTGTCACACTAAATATAAAAGGTGTTTTCCCTTCCCTCTGTGAGAGGCAGAAAGAGAGAGACACTCATGAAGAGAAAGAAGAGACAGAAAGAGTGACATATAAAGAGAGTTAGAGAGAAAAAAGGAAGGAAAAAGAGACAGACAGAAAAGGAAGGGAGCGAGAGAAAGAGACAGAGGGAAATAAAAAGAGCGACAGACTGAAACAGATAGAGAGAAAGAGACAGGGAAAAAGAAAGAAAATAAGAGACAGGCAGAGAGACAGTCAGAGGAAGAGAATGAGAGAGAGAGAAAGAGACGGTGAGAGAGAGAGAGACAAGGGGAGAAAAAGAACAAGAAAGAGACAGAGAGAGCGAGACGGAGACTGAGTGAGAGAAAGAGAGAGACAGCGGGAGAAAGAGAACGAGAGAAAGAGACAGTGAGAGAGAGAAACAGGGAGAAAGAGAACGAGAGAAAGAGACTGAAAGAGAGAGAGAGGGAAAGAGACACAGAGAGAGAGACAGAGACTGAGTGAGAGAGAGAGAGAGACAGCGGGAGAAAGAGAACAAGAGAAAGAGACAGTGAGAGAGAGACAGGGAGAAAGAGACTAAAAGAGAGAGAGAGGGAAAGAGACAGAAAGAGATAAAGTTATAGTGAGAAAGAGAGACAGCGGGAGAAAGAGAACGAGACAAAGAGACAGTGAGAGAGAGAGACAGGGAGAAAGAGAACGAGAGAAAGAGAGACTGAAAAGAGACTGAAAGAGAGAGAGAAGGTGAGCAAGAGAGAGAGAGAAAGAGACAGTGAGAGAGAGAGAGACAGTGAGAGAGAGACAATGAGAGAGAGACAGTGAGAGAGACAGTGAGAGAAAGAGACTGAGAGAGAGAGAAGGTGAGCGAGAGAGAGAGAGAGAAAGAGACAGTGAGAGAGAGAGACAGTGAGAGAGAGATAGAGAGAGAAAGAGACTGAGAGAGAGAGGGAAAGAGAGAAAGAAAGAATGATACAGTGAGAAAGAAACAGAGATTGAGTGAGAGCGAGAGACAGGGAGAAAGAGAACGAGAGAAAGAGACAGTGCGAGAAAGACAGGGAGAGAGAGAAAGAGACTGAAAGAGAGAGAGAAGGTGAGCGAGAGAGACAGAGAGAGAGAGAAAGAGACAGTGAGAGAGAGACAGGGAGAAAGAGAACGACAGAAAGAGACTGAAAGAGAGAGAGAAGGTGAGCGAGAGGGACAGAGAAAGAGACAGTGAGAGAGAGAGAGAAAGAGAGAGAGAGCAAGAGACAGTAAGAGAGAGAGAGAGCTCCTCGCAGATACTGCGGGTGGTGGAGACCAGTCCACCTCTCCTGTTGTGTCTGAAAGTACAGAGCCCCCTTGTCGTGTTTTGGGGGTGGGGAGCGATCTGTTCCCCGAGAGTGTCAAAGGTCCCGATATTCCAGGGCCACCGGCTTCGTAACTCTGTCCCAGCCTTTTCTCAAAAAGTCCTGTACTCCACACCTCAAACTACAAACCTCCTGCCATTTCTCCATTTAAATGCTGGTTAGCTGTTTGAGAACTCTTAAAGGGATCTTTATTAAAGGGGTGTTATATTTGGCCAATTTACGTTGCTATTTTACGCCAACGAGACCGTATTGCCCCCCCCATGCCCCCCTCCCCCACCCACCCTGGTTTGGGGTTGGGTCCCTCAGAGACGCCATGTTGGGAGGCCGGAGGCCCTGAGGTCCCCCCAGTGGAGGGAGAGGGACTTGGAGCAGACTTCTTTCCCTCCAGTTGGCGCCAGGCCTGTTGAAGGCCTTATCTTCGGCCCAGGCCGTGATTCTGATAGTCAGTGCGCTGCTGCTCCTTTAAGGTCCCTCTCCGTCTCTCCTGGTGATGCGCTCGCTGACCGACATTGGCTCCCGGTCTGGCAACGCCTCGCTTTGAAAATTCTCATCCTTTTCAAATCCCTCCATGGCCCCTCGCACCCCCCTCCCTATCTCTGTAACCTCCTCCAGCCCCTACAACCCTCCGAGATCTCTGCGCTCCTCCAATTCTGGCCTCTTGCCCATCCCCCGATTTCCATCGCTCCACCATTGGCGGCCGTGCCTTCAGCCGCCCGGGCCCTAAGCTCTGGAATTCCCTCCCTAAACCTCTCCGCCTCTCTCTCCTCCTTTAAGACGCTCCTTAAAACCTCCCTCTTTGACCAAGCTTTTGGTCACCTGTCCTAATATCTCCTTATGTGGCTCGGTGTCAAATTTTGTCTGATAATCGCTCCTGTGAAGCGCCTTGGGACGTTTTACTGCATTAAAGGCGCTATATAAATGCAGGTTGTTGTTACAGATCGACTACATAGGTGAACAGCCTCAAACTGCCGGGGCTAAATATCCCTCAGTGATTGTCAGCTCCTTTACTAAGTGGGTGGAGGCCCTCAGGACTGTGAAAGAACTTGTATTTCTATCGGGCCTCTCACCACCTCAGGACGTCCCAAAGCACTTTACAGCCAATGAAGTACTTTTTTGAAGTGTAGTCACTATTGTAATGTAGGAAACGCAGCAGCTGATTTGCGCACAGCAAGATCCCACAAACAGCAATGAGATAA
Source organism: Heptranchias perlo (assembly GCF_035084215.1). Lineage (NCBI taxonomy): Eukaryota > Metazoa > Chordata > Chondrichthyes > Hexanchiformes > Hexanchidae > Heptranchias > Heptranchias perlo. The sequence goes on along the minus strand of NC_090368.1, from coordinate 7,407,990 downwards.
TGACCAGATCATCTGTTTTTTTAGTGATGTTGGTTGAGGGATAAATATCGGCCCCCAGGACACCGGGGAGAACTCCCCCCTGCTCTTCTTCCAATAGTGGCCGTGGGATCTTTTACGTCCACCTGAGAGGGGCAGACGGGGCCCTCGGTTTGATGTTGGGTTAAGATTGGGCGGGGGGTTGAGATTGGGCGGGGCGGGGGGTTGAGATTGGGCGGGGGGGGGGTTGAGATTGGGCGGGGCGGGGGGTTGAGATTGGGCGGGGGGGGTTGAGATTGGGCGGGGGGTTGAGATTGGGCGGGGGGGTTGAGATTGGGCGGGGCGGGGGGTTGAGATTGGGCGGGGGGGTGTTGAGATTGGGCGGGGGGGGTTGAGATTGGGCGGGGCGGGGGGTTGAGATTGGGCGGGGCGGGGGGTTGAGATTGGGCGGGGCAGGGGGTTGAGATTGGGCGGGGCGGGGGGTTGAGATTGGGCGGGGGGTTGAGATTGGGCGGGGCGGGGGGTTGAGATTGGGCGGGGGGGCGGGGGGTTGAGATTGGGCGGGGGGGGTTGAGATTGGGCGGGGGGTTGAGATTGGGCGGGGCGGGGGGTTGAGATTGGGCGGGGGGTTGAGATTGGGCGGGGCGGGGGGTTGAGATTGGGCGGGGCGGGGGGTTGAGATTGGGCGGGGGGTTGAGATTGGGCGGGGCGGGGGGTTGAGATTGGGCGGGGCAGGGGGTTGAGATTGGGCGGGGCGGGGGGGGTTGAGATTGGGCGGGGCGGGGGGTTGAGATTGGGCGGGGCGGGGGGTTGAGATTGGGCGGGGTGGGGGGTTGAGATTGGGCGGGGCGGGGGGTTGAGATTGGGCGGGGTGGGGGGTTGAGATTGGGCGGGGTGGGGGGGTTGAGATTGGGCGGGGCGGGGGGTTGAGATTGGGCGGGGGGGGTTGAGATTGGGCGGGGTGGGGGGTTGAGATTGGGCGGGGCGGGGGGTTGAGATTGGGCGGGGCGGGGGGTTGAGATTGGGCGGGGTGGGGGGTTGAGATTGGGCGGGGCGGGGGGTTGAGATTGGGCGGGGCGGGGGGTTGAGATTGGGCGGGGGGGGGGGGGTTGAGATTGGGCGGGGGGGGGGTTGAGATTGGGCGGGGCGGGGGGTTGAGATTGGGCGGGGAGTTGAGATTGGGCGGGGCGGGGGGTTGAGATTGGGCGGGGTGGGGGGTTGAGATTGGGCGGGGCGGGGGGTTGAGATTGGGCGGGGGGGGGGGTTGAGATTGGGCGGGGTGGGGGGTTGAGATTGGGCGGGGCGGGGGGTTGAGATTGGGCGGGGCGGGGGGTTGAGATTGGGCGGGGCGGGGGGTTGAGATTGGGCGGGGGGTGTTGAGATTGGGCGGGGCGGGGGGTTGAGATTGGGCGGGGCGGGGGGGTTGAGATTGGGCGGGGGGGGGGGGGGTTGAGATTGGGCGGGGGCGGGGGGTTGAGATTGGGCGGGGGGGGGGGGTTGAGATTGGGCGGGGGCGGGGGGTTGAGATTGGGCGGGGGGTTGAGATTGGGCGGGGGGGTTGAGATTGGGCGGGGGGTTGAGATTGGGCGGGGGCGGGGGGTTGAGATTGGGCGGGGCAGCTTCACACAATGGACCCGGAGCACTCAGTGCGCAGGCGCGGCCCCCTTCCAGATAGGGGCCTTTCTGTGCCGCGGGGGGGTCTGGGTAGGGGGCGCCGCCATTGCCCGGGACAATGCAAAAAAAAAAGGCCCCCTCCCTACACACAAACCTAAACACCAGGTCCCGCCATTACCCGGCCAATAAAACCGGGCTGCACTAATAGTTTAACTTTATTACATTAATTTCCCCTGTGGTTGGGGTCTAATATCAGGGAGGGAGGGGCGGAATCGCGCCGCGGTGCCGGGCCCGGGCCATGGCCGCCAGCCTTACCCAGAGTGCCGAGCGCGCTGGAAAGTCCTCTATCCCGGTGGCGAGGAGAGGGAGAGGAGTGCGCATGTGCGGAACTGGGGACAGGGAGGGGGGTGGGGGAGGGGAGGGTGATGCATTGTGGGCAGAGGCTGCAGGGACCCAGAGAGAAGGGGAGGCTGCAGGACCTGGAGCTGCTGCATTCGAATGGCAGGTAACCTGCCCACCTGGGCTCAGGGCACCAGGGGTGGGAGATGCAGAGTCATCCAGCAAACCATTGAAACAGGGGCTGCTCCCCTGTCTGCACAGTGCAGCATCAGGGCCTCCCTGTTATTAGCTATTGTCACTGGGGCTGAGGGTATCACCCACCCACCCACCCTGCACCCGTGCCCCCACACCCTGCACCCGTGCCCCCAGAGGGCGCGCTGCCAGCTCGCGTGCCTGTGCCACCTCTCTCAGGCGGGTCCCGGGTTTGCAGGAGAGATGGGCGGAGTGGGGAAGGTGCCTGGGTCTCATTTCCCACCCCCTGGCTCTGTGCCCGGGCCCCATTCCCCCCCCCCTGCCACAGCACTCCGTGCCCAGGTCGCACATCCCCCCCCGCTCTCTATGCCCGGGCCCCATCTCCCCCCCCCCGCTCTGTGTGGGGTCGATGGAGAGAAACTATTTCCTCTGGTGGGGGGGAGTCCAGAACAAGGGGGCAGAACCTTAAAATTAGGTGAGGGTATTCAGGGTTACGGAACCAAGCCCAGTCTGTGCAACCTGTCCTCGTAATTTAACCCTTTTAGCCCCGGTATCATTCTGGTGAATCTGCTCTGCACCCCCTCCAAGGCCAATATATCCTTCCCGAGGTGCGGTGCCCAGAACTGAACGCAGTCTCTCCAGATGGGGGTCTGACCAGGACTCTGTACATCTGAAGCATCACCTTCTCCCCCTTTGTATTCCAGCCCCCTCCAGATAAAGACCAATATCCCATTAGCCTTTTTAATTATTTTTATGGACCTGCCCAAGGGCTTTTAGTGATTTCTGAATGTGGACATGGGAATTTATAATGGGAACTGTTGCGTGAGTTGTAAGCTTTTTATCAGATTATGCATAGATATAAGGACAGCACAGTGAATGTCATAATCAAAGCTATATTTTATATATTACTTCAGGTGTTGTATAAACAGTAGACTCGTGGAAGAGTGAACTCTATCGTAAATAAACCACACAAGTCATGACAGACATAACTCACCATCCACCAGTACTAAATTGATGAACATTTAAATGAAAGATTAATTTGTGTGTAGATGTAAGTCACAATCGATGGCAATACTTGATTTTTTATTAATTATCAGCAGGACTCCCATTGTGTGTGAAGGAATCGGCCTTTTATAATGGTGGGGCTCCTAAGCCATGTGGGGCATAATTAGCGGGGCCACTGATTTACAGGGACGAATTAAGTCAAACTCTGTTCTCTCAAGGTGACATTATGTGACGGGCAGTGTGTGACAGGAAGTAAGTGTGACACTCACAGGAAGTGCATGCCATACACAAGACTTTTAGTGTATTACTGGCAGGATGACTGAGAGACACCAGTCAGTGTACAGATATCTCACTGAGGGAGAGGGGACTGAGAGACACCAGTCAGTGTACAGATATCTCACTGAGGGAGAGGGACTGAGAGACACCAGTCAGTGTACAGATATCTCACTGAGGGAGAGGGACTGAGAGACACCAGTCAGTGTACAGATATCTCCCTGGGGGAGAGGGGACTGAGAGACACCAGTCGGTGTACAGATATCTCACTGAGGGAGAGGGACTGAGAGACACCAGTCAGTGTACAGATATCTCCCTGAGAGAGAGGGGACTGAGAGACACCAGTCAGTGTACAGATATCTCCCTGAGGGAGAGGGGACTGAGAGACACCAGTCAGTGTTCAGATATCACACTGAGGGAGAGGGACTGAGAGACACCAGTCAGTGTACAGATATCTCCCTGGGGGAGAGGGACTGAGAGACACCAGTCAGTGTACAGATATCTCCCTGAGAGAGAGGGACTGAGAGACACCAGTGCAGTGTACAGATATCTCCCTGAGGGAGAGAGGGACTAAGAGACACCAGTCAGTGTACAGATATCTCCCTGAGAGAGAGAGGGACTAAGAGACACCAGTCAGTGTACAGATATCTCCCTGAGAGAGAGAGGGACTAAGAGACACCAGTCAGTGTACAGATATCTCCCTGAGAGAGAGAGGGACTAAGAGACACCAGTCAGTGTACAGATATCTCCCTGAGAGAGAGGGACTGAGAGACACCAGTCAGTGTACAGATATCACCCTGAGGGAGAGGGGACTGAGAGACACCAGTCAGTGTACAGATATCTCCCTGGGGGAGAGGGGACTGAGAGACACCAGTCAGTGTACAGATATCTCCCTGAGAGAGAGGGGACTGAGAGACACCAGTCAGTGTACAGATATCTCCCTGAGAGAGAGGGGACTGAGAGACAGCAGTCAGTGTACAGATATCACCCTGAGAGAGAGGGGACTGAGAGACACCAGTCAGTGTACAGATATCTCCCTGAGGGAGAGGGACTGAGAGACACCAGTCAGTGTACAGATATCTCCCTGAGGGAGAGAGGGACTGAGAGACACCAGTCAGTGTACAGATATCTCCCTGAGAGAGAGGGACTGAGAGACACCAGTCAGTGTACAGATATCTCCCTGAGGGAGAGGGACTGAGAGACACCAGTCAGTGTACAGATATCTCCCTGAGAGAGAGGGGACTGAGAGACACCAGTCAGTGTACAGATATCTCCCTGAGAGAGAGGGGACTGAGAGACACCAGTCAGTGTACAGATATCTCCCTGAGAGAGAGGGGACTGAGAGACCCCAGTCAGTGTACAGATATCTCCCTGAGAGAGAGGGACTGAGAGACACCAGTCAGTGTACAGATATCACCCTGAGGGAGAGGGGACTGAGAGACACCAGTCAGTGTACAGATATCTCCCTGGGGGAGAGGGGACTGAGAGACACCAGTCAGTGTACAGATATCTCCCTGGGGGAGAGGGACTGAGAGACACCAGTCAGTGTACAGATATCACCCTGAGAGAGAGGGACTGAGAGACACCAGTCAGTGTGCAGATATCTCCCCGGGAGGGACTGAGATCTCGTTCTGAATGGGATTCCCAGTTATTTGAGCCACATTAACCAGTAGAATCATAACTGGGTGAGGCTGAGGGGCAATTTTAACCTAACTCGCCCGTCAGGAAACGGGTGCAACAGAGAGTTATATTGGACGGGGCGTGGGGTGCACGCGGGTTCGCCAACTGGCGAGTTAGCTTAAAATCGCCCCCGCCACCAAATCACAGCACGGAAGGAGGCCGTTCGGCCCATCGTGCCCCGTGCCGCCCCTTTGCGAAGGCGGAGCCAATCGGTCGTGTCCCCCCCCCCCCCCGACCTCCTGACGATTTGTTTCTTCGGTCTGTCTGCAGGAACCGTCGCCGGCCTGACGGCTGAGGACGCCCCCGGCGAGCGAGAACCCGGCTTTGCCTGCGCCGACTGCGGCCGCCGCTTCAAGCAGCAGTGCGACCTGAAGCGCCACGGGCGGGTCCACACCGGGGAGCGGCCGTACCGCTGCCCGCCTCCCTGCGGCAAGGGCTTCGGCACCTCCTACAACCTGCTGCGGCACCAGCTCCTGCACAGCGGGGACAAGCAGTACCAGTGCGGGGCCTGTGGCCAGGAGTTCGTCCAGCGGCATCACCTGGAGGCCCACCGCCGGCGCCACACGGGCGAGAGGCCCTACCCGTGCCCGGTGTGCGGCCGCCACTTCAGCCAGGCCTCCTCCATGCGGGCCCACGGCCGCACCCACGCCGAGGAGAGGTCGTACCGCTGCGCCGAGTGTGGCAAGGCCTTCAAGAGCTCCTCCAACCTGGCCAAACACCGGCGCATCCACGGGACAGAACGGCGTTACGAGTGCGAGCGCTGCGCCCGCCGGTTCCTCCACTCCCACCACCTGGCCGCCCACCGCCGCACGCACAGCAGCGCCTCCGGCCCCAAGCCCCCCCGGCCCTGCGCCCTGTGCGGCCTGGAGTTCGGCCGGGCCGAGGAGCTGGCCCAGCACCAGCGCTCGCACGCCGGCCAGAAGCTGTGCAAGTGCGAGGCGTGCGGCCAGGCCTTCCTGGACTGCCGGCGGCTGGAGGCCCACCGGAGGTGGGCCCAGGCTCAGGGCCAGCCCCACGCCTGCGCCGCCCGCGCCTCCCGCCCGCCGCTCTCCCAGGGCGACGAGGGCCAGCGGCCCTACGGCTGCCAGGAGTGCGGCAAGGCCTTCAAGCTGGCCCGTTTCCTGGAGTCGCATCGGCTCCGGCACACCGGGCCCCGGCCCCACCGCTGCGCCGACTGCGGCAAGGCCTTCAAGCAGTACTCCTCGCTGTCCAAGCACCGGGCGCTGCACTCGGGGGCCGAGCCCTACCGCTGCCCGGTGTGCGGCAAGGCCTTCCGCCTGGCCCACAACCTGGCCAGCCACGAGCGCACCCACACCGGCGAGCGGCCCTACCGCTGCCCGGTGTGCGCCGCCGGCTTCAACCAGCGCTCCACCCTGGTCAAGCACCAGCGCACCCACACCGGCGAGCGGCCCTACGCCTGCCCCGAGTGCGGCAAGGCCTTCCGCCAGTCCTCCACCCTGGCCGTGCACCTGCGCACCCACTCTGACGAGAGGCCCTACCGCTGCGCCGAGTGCGGCAAGGGCTTCAAGAGCGCCTCCAACCTGATCGGCCACCGCCGCGTCCACAGTCGCTGACCGCCACATTCGTCCCGGGGGCGGGTGGGAGGGGGGAGGGGGGGTGGGGGACGGGCGCTGTCGCCTGTCGCCGCCCGATATTCAGTTCCGCTGGTCAATGCAACGGGCGTACGACGCGATAGCGCCCGTTTTGCGCTGCCGCCCACAGTCGAATTTCTGCCCCCCCCCCCCACCCCCAAAAGATCCCCAGGCTCTGTCTATTTGGAGCGAGGTCCCTTTAGATTAGATGTAGGTTAAATTTATTAGAGACTCCCTGTCTTAAATCCCCTAGCGACTCCACGTCTTAAATCCCCTAGCGACTCCATGTCTTAAATCCCCTAGCGACTCCACGTCTTAAATCCCCTAGCGACTCCACGTCTTAAATCCCCTAGCGACTCCACGTCTTAAATCCCCTAGCGACTCCCTGTCTTAAATCCCCTAGCGACTCCCTGTCTTAAATCCCCTAGCGACTCCCTGTCTTAAATCCCCTAGCGACTCCCTGTCTTAAATCCCCTAGCGACTCCACGTCTTAAATCCCCTAGCGACTCCACGTCTTAAATCCCCTAGCGACTCCCTGTCTTAAATCCCCTAGCGACTCCACGTCTTAAATCCCCTAGCGACTCCACGTCTTAAATCCCCTAGCGACTCCCTGTCTTAAATCCCCTAGCGACTCCCTGTCTTAAATCCCCTAGCGACTCCACGTCTTAAATCCCCTAGCGACTCCACGTCTTAAATCCCCTAGTGACTCCCTGTCTTAAATCCCCTAGCGACTCCCTGTCTTAAATCCCCTAGTGACTCCCTGTCTTAAATCCCCTCGGGACTCCCCGTCTTAAATCCCCTAGTGACTCCCTGTCTTAAATCCCCTAGTGACTCCCTGTCTTAAATCCCCTAGCGACTCCCTGTCTTAAATCCCCTAGCGACTCTTGTCTTAAATCCCCTAGCGACTCCACGTCTTAAATCCCCTAGTGACTCCCTGTCTTAAATCCCCTAGCGACTCCCTGTCTTAAATCCCCTAGCGACTCCCTGTGTTAAATCCCCTAGCGACTCCATGTCTTAAATCCCCTAGCGACTCCACGTCTTAAATCCCCTAGCGACTCATTGTTAAAGGAGGTCGGGGCACTGTCCTGAGATCGTTAAACTACGATATTACCTTAGGAGACCGTAACCCAAGTGTATGAGATTCCCTTGTCCTTGGCTTCAATCCATCACCTCCAGAATCCTCCCTCGAGCTGCATTGTTTCAGAGTCCCAACTCTCAAGCTAACTCCCGTCCCGCACTCAGTCTCCATCGCCCGTCGCCCCTCATCTGCTCCCTCCGACTCCTTCCCGCTGGGGTTCACCCTTTTCTTGAAATTTGTTCTCAGGGACGTGCAGTAAATGGGCTTGAGAGATGGACAGCATCAGCAACTACAAGAGCGAGTTGGAGCCTTTGGACAAAATAAGTGATTGAGGGAGACGAGAGAGAGAGAGAGAATAGTTTGGAATTTGACTGGTTGATTACAAATTGCTCTCGGGATGTGGCGAGGCCGGCATTTATTGCCCATCCCTCATTGCCCCTTGAGAAGGTGGTGGTGAGCCGCCTTCTTGAACCGCTGCAGTCCGTGTGGTGACGGTTCTCCCACAGTGCTGTTAGGGAGGGAGTTCCAGGATTTTGACCCAGCGACGATGAAGGAACGGCCGATATATGTCCAAGTCGGGATGGTGTGTGACACGGCCGCCAATGGTGGAGCGATGGAAATCGGGGGATGGGCAAGAGGCCAGAATCGGAGGAGCGCGGAGATCTCGGAGGGTTGTAGGGGCTGGAGGAGGTTCCAGAGATAGGGAGGGGGGGGGCGAGGGCCATGGAGGGATTTGAACACAAGGATGAGAATTTTAAAATCGAGGCGTTCCCGGACCGGGAGCCAATGTCGGTCAGCGAGCACAGGGGGGGTGATGGGTGAACGGGACTCGGTGCGAGTTAGGATACGGGGGGGGCAGCGGAGCTTTGGATGAGCTGGAGTTTACGGAGGGGGGAGGATGGGAGGCCGGGCAGGGGAGAGGGTGGGAATCGTCGAGTCTGGAGGTGACAAAGGCACGGATGAGACCTGATGGTTTGTTTGGCCTCTGGACTGGGGGGGAGGGGGGCAAGAATGAACCAGGGTCCCTGACTTTACCGCTATCGAATGACTGCCGGAGTTACAGCTGAAGAAGAGTGTTTGATACCCAAGATGGAGAAAAGACCCCATTCCCCACGGAGGGGAAGCCCGATTGATGTGTCACCCAGATGGAAGAGACGGATCATTGGCCAATACAATTGGGTGCATCTCCCCTTGGACACGAAACTGGTAGGGGGATGCGATTGAACCAGAGATGGGGGGCCTCACCCCCGTCGTTCTCGAGCAGCCTGGTTTCCCCCCTGAACTGCAGCCAGCTCCTTCAAGAGACAACTTGCCCTCGCCTTCGTTCGGGTTGTGCGACCTTCGGAGGCCCGCAAATCCTCGTTTGTATTATAGTCTGACAATAAACCAAGACCTGGATCATCCCTGGCTGTCTGAGTCTCTTCTCTCCAGAATTTCCCCTCCTTCCCCATGAGAAAGGACTCCCATTGCTACAGCGCTTTTCAGGACGTCCCAAAGTGCTTCGTAGAAAATGAAGTACTTTTTGAAGTGTAGTCACTGTTGTAATGTAGGAAACGCGGCAGCCAATTTGCGCACAGCAAGATCCCACAAACAGCAATGTGATGACCAGATAATCTCTTTTTTTAGTGATGTTGGTTGAGGGATAAATATCGGACCCAGGACACCGGGGAGAACTCCCCCCTGCTCTTCATCCAATAGTGACCCGTGGGATCTTTTACCTGAGAGGGGCAGACGGGGCCCTCATCTGAAAGACGGCACCTCCGACAGTGCGGCACTCCCTCAGCACTGGCACTGGGAGTGTCGGCCTGGATTATGAGCTCGAGTCTCTGGAGTGGGGGCTCGAACCCACGACCTTCTGACTCATGCGAGAGAGAGAGTGCAACCCACTGATCCACGGCTAATTATTGTTACACACTTAGGACAGGACGGACAACAGGGAGTGCTCCCGATCACTATGCAGTGACACCCGACTGGATAGAGAGCATCGGGAAACTGGATCGGGCTTAGTTCTAACACAAGAGTCTCTCTGTAGAGTGACAGACCTGTACCCACCAGTATTGTACCCCAGTGTTATACAGGGACAGACCTGTACCCACCAGTACTGTACCCCAGTGTTATACAGGGACAGACCTGTACCCACCAGTACTGTACCCCAGTGTTATACAGTGACAGACCTGTACCCACCAGTACTGTACCCCAGTGTTATACAGGGACAGACCTGTACCCACCAGTACTGTACCCCAGTGTTATACAGTGACAGACCTGTACCCACCAGTACTGTACCCCAGTGTTATACAGGGACAGACCTGTACCCACCAGTACTGTCCCCCAGTGTTATACAGGGACAGACCTGTACCCACCAGTACTGTACCCCAGTGTTATACAGGGACAGACCTGTACCCACCAGTACTGTCCCCCAGTGTTATACAGTGACAGACCTGTACCCACCAGTACTGTACCCCAGTGTTATACAGTGACAGACCTGTACCCACCAGTACTGTACCCCAGTGTTATACAGTGACAGACCTGTACCCACCAGTACTGTACCCCAGTGTTATACAGCGACAGACCTGTACCCACCAGTACTGTAGCCCAGTGTTATACAGAGACAGACCTGTACCCACCAGTACTGTACCCCAGTGTTATACAGAGACAGACCTGTACCCACCAGTACTGTAGCCCAGTGTTATACAGAGACAGACCTGTACCCACCAGTACTGTAGCCCAGTGTTATACAGAGACAGACCTGTACCCACCAGTACTGTACCCCAGTGTTATACAGTGACAGACCTGTACCCACCAGTACTGTACCCCAGTGTTATACAGCGACAGACCTGTACCCACCAGTACTGTAGCCCAGTGTTATACAGAGACAGACCTGTACCCACCAGTACTGTACCCCAGTGTTATACAGTGACAGACCTGTACCCACCAGTACTGTACCCCAGTGTTATACAGCGACAGACCTGTACCCACCAGTACTGTAGCCCAGTGTTATACAGAGACAGACCTGTACCCACCAGTACTGTAGCCCAGTGTTATACAGAGACAGACCTGTACCCACCAGTACTGTACCCATGTTATACAGTGACAGACCTGTACCCACCAGTACTGTACCCCAGTGTTATACAGTGACAGACCTGTACCCACCAGTACTGTACCCCAGTGTTATACAGTGACAGACCTGTACCCACCAGTACTGTACCCCAGTGTTATACAGGGACAGACCTGTACCCACCAGTACTGTAGCCCAGTGTTATACAGAGGCAGACCTGTACCCACCAGTACTGTACCCGTGTTATACAGTGACAGACCTGTACCCACCAGTACTGTACCCCAGTGTTATACAGGGACAGACCTGTACCCACCAGTACTGTCCCCCAGTGTTATACAGGGACAGACCTGTACCCACCAGTACTGTACCCGTGTTATACAGTGACAGACCTGTACCCACCAGTACTGTACCCCAGTGTTATACAGAGACAGACCTGTACCCACCAGTACTGTACCCCAGTGTTATACAGGGACAGACCTGTACCCACCAGTACTGTACCCCAGTGTTATACAGAGACAGACCTGTACCCACCAGTACTGTACCCCAGTGTTATACAGGGACAGACCTGTACCCACCAGTACTGTACCCCAGTGTTATACAGGGACAGACCTGTACCCACCAGTACTGTACCCCAGTGTTATACAGAGACAGACCTGTACCCACCAGTACTGTACCCCAGTGTTATACAGGGACAGACCTGTACCCACCAGTACTGTACCCCAGTGTTATACAGTGACAGACCTGTACCCACCAGTACTTTACCCCAGTGTTATACAGAGACAGACCTGTACCCACCAGTACTGTACCCGTGTTATACAGTGACAGACCTGTACCCACCAGTACTGTACCCCAGTGTTATACAGAGACAGACCTGTACCCACCAGTACTGTACCCCAGTGTTATACAGTGACAGACCTGTACCCACCAGTACTGTACCCTAGTGTTATACAGAGACAGACCTGTACCCACCAGTACTGTACCCCAGTGTTATACAGGGACAGACCTGTACCCACCAGTACTGTACCCCAGTGTTATACAGGGACAGACCTGTACCCACCAGTACTGTACCCCAGTGTTATACAGTGACAGACCTGTACCCACCAGTACTGTACCCCAGTGTTATACAGGGACAGACCTGTACCCACCAATACTGTACCCCAGTGTTATACAGTGACAGACCTGTACCCACCAGTACTGTACCCCAGTGTTATACAGTGACAAACCTGTGTTGCCATCGTCTGGAACTACCTCCCTCGATCTCCCTGCCCTGATACCTCGCAGTCTTCTCTCAAAACTCTGCTCTTCAACCGTGCTTTTGGTCTGGGAGGTGGGGGGAGGGGGAGCGGGGTGGGGGAGGGGTAGACACTGAACATAGAAATGAGAACAATAAATACTTCAAGAACCACAAAAATTTGAGTTTGCAGTTGCCATAGTGATTCCATGCAAAAATGTTGATTCAAACAAAACTGGTAAGATTTTCCCCCATTTTCCTCTCCTGAAGTCAGTGACTTTGTTGGGCTCCGGTTCTGTAGGTAGTGGTAAATATTTCGGCCATTTTTCACGAGAATCGCTAAGATATTCAACTGTGGAGGCATCACCTCTTGCCAAGTCCCAACCGAGATCTCGGCACAAAGAAAGGCTTGTGTCATGCGCCTCGGAGGCATCTCAAAGTGCTTCACATACGATGAATTTCTTTGACGTGCAATCAGTTTTTTTTTGTTGCATGGGCGAAGGTGGCAGCCATTTTGTGCACAGCAAGATGCCAAAACCAGCGGTGAGATGAATCATGGCGGTTTTGGTTAACGGAGGGATTCTGGCCGGAACAATGGGAGAAACCCCTGCTCTTCTTCGAATTGCGCGGGGCAACACTTAATAGCCGTCCCTCCGTCATCTGTTTCAGATGAGACGTTAAACCCAGGCCCCGTCCACCCGCCCCGTTTGATGTAAAATATCTTGTGGCACGATTCGAAGAAGAGCAGGAGCCTTGGTCAACGTTTACCCCCCAGTCCATGCCATCGAAAGCAGATTAACTGGTCATCGATCGCATTGGTCTTTGTGGGATCTTGCTGTGCACAAGTTGGCTGCCGTGTTTCCTACATTACAACAGCGAGTGCAGTTCAGAAAGTAACTGGCCGTTTGGGATGTCCTGTGGTTCGCAAATGTGCTAAATAAATACAAGTGTTTTTTTTATCTTTAACGATGTCAAGATTTTAAAAATCCCCTTTAGATAAAGATTCAGTAATGCTGATGAGATCTCTCAGCAGATATCAGTACAGCTCCTTTTAAAGATATCAATTGTTAACCTCAAATCCAATTCCCTTTTCTGAAGACTTGCATTTCTATAGCGCCTTTCACATCCTCAAGGCATCCCAAAGCGCTTTACAGCCAATGAAGTGTAGTCACTGTTGTGATGTGGGAAACGCGGCAGCTGATTTGCGCACAGCAAGATCCCACAAACAGCAATGTGATAATGACCAGATCATCTGTTTTTTAGTGATGTTGGTTGAGTGATAAATATTGGCCCCAGGGAGAACTCCCCCTGCTTTTCTTCCAATAGCGGCCGTGGGATCTTTTACGTCCATCCACTTGAGAGGGGCAGACGGGGCCCTCGGTTTAACGTCTCGTCTGAAAGACGGCACCTCCGACTGTGCAGCACTCCCTCAGTACTGGCACTGGGAGTGTTGGCCTGAATTATGGGGCTCCAGTCTCTGGAGTGGGGGCTCGAACCCTCGACCTTCTGACTCAGAGGCGAGCGTGCTACCATGGCTGACATTACTTCAAGGAAAAGAACAATTTTAAACCAAAAATGAGTGACATATAAACTTTGTGGCAGCTGTGTCTCAGTGGGTAGCTTTCTCTCTCGCCTCTGAGTCAGAAGGTCGTGGGTTCGAGCCCCCACTCCGGAGACTTGAGCCCCATAATCCAGGCCGACACTCCCGGTGCCAGTACTGAGGGAGTGCTGCACTGTCGGAGGTGCCGTCTTTCGGATGAGACGTTAAACCGAGGGCCCCGTCTGCCCCCCTCAGGTGGACGTAAAAGATCCCACGGCCACTATTGGAAGAAGAGCAGGGGGGAGTTCTCCCCACCCCCCCCCGGTGTCCTGGGGCCGACATTTATCCCTCAACCAACAGATGATCTGGGTCATTTATCTCAATGCTGTTTGTGGGATCTTGCTGTGCGCAAATTGGCTGCCATGTTTCCTACAACAGTGATCACACTTCATTGGCTGTAGAGGATGACCTGAGGTGGTGAAAGGCGCTATAGAAATGCACGGTCTTTCATTTTGTTGGGCTTCAAGTTTTAAGTTTTTAATGAATGATTGGGTAAAGCATCTTTGGCCCTAACATAACAAGCCTCTTGGCATTGAACTGGCTGGCCCATCGCCAATGCGTTATGGGTATTGTAGTCCCTTTCCCACCTCCCGTTCATTGATTGAAGCCAGCGGCCTTCACCAAAAGAACTACATATCCCAGCCTGCCCCGCTGGCCGCTAGCGAGCAGTGCATTGTGGGTACCCGGTTGTCATGAGCGACCACTGCCACTTGAAGAGGAGGGGGGGGGGGCGATGCCGGCCGCTGCATCGTGGGAAATGTAGTCGCCACTTCCGTCGCGACCCAGCGCGCTGACGGGCGGGCTGACTACAGTTCCCGGCGAGCCTCGGGCCTCGCGCTGCCCGCTGGGAAATGTAGTTCGGGCTCCCACGGCCGCCTGTGGGAGCCGGCGGCCGGAGGAACTACACTTCCCGGCAGGCTTCACGCGCGGTCCCTCTCCTCCTCCCCCCCCCCCCGCCTCACACGCCAGCCGTCCGTTGCTGGGTCCTGTGGAAAAGATGGCGGAGGAGGAGGACGACGGGGGGGAGTCGTTGCGCCCCGGCCCCGGCCCCGCAGCGGCCCCGGGGCCCCGCACCGTCCGCATCGTCAAGTCGGAGAGCGGCTACGGCTTCAACGTGAGGGGCCAGGTCAGCGAGGGCGGCCAGCTGCGCAGCATCAACGGCGAGCTGTACGCGCCGCTGCAGCACGTCAGCGCCGTGTTACCGGGGGGCGCGGCCGACCGGGCCGGAGTCAAGCGAGGGGACCGCATCCTGGCCGTGTGAGTACCGGAGGAGGGAGGAGGGGGGTGGGGGGTGGGGGGAGGCTCCGCGGGCCGCTGTCACCTCTCTCTGATCCCTCCGAAACCGCCTTGAATCGATTTGCTTCCCGCGGCGTTGCTCATGGTTCGAGGGGGGCGGGGAGGGGATTTAAACAAAAATCATGTTGACTGCCCTCCCGCGGCGTTGCTCGTCGATACTGAGGGTGGGGTGTGCAGGGGAAGGTTTGGTGAAGGGGAGGGAGGGAGGGGTATCATTCAGACAGCCTTTCCGTGTTAATGTTCGATCATCACCGCCCTCGTTCTCCCTCCTTTCTTCACTGGTTGACCTTCCGTGGCATTGCTCATGGTTACTGAGGGTGGGCATGTGTATCACGTTGGTTGACCTCCCAACGTGATACACATGCCCACCCTCAGTAACCATGAGAGTTACTCATTTAATGCTGTAATTTAACCACCGCCATTTCCCCCCCCCCCCCCCCCCGTCCATTCTCACGCACTAGCTGATATCTCGTGGCATTGCTCATCCATAATCTCAGGGTGCAGGAATTACATTGACTGACCTCCAGTGCCAATGCTCGTTCATTGCCACCTTCATTCTCACCCCTTCTCTGGCTGACCTCCCATGACAATGCTCATGTGTTCAGCTCGATGAGGGGGGGGTGGGTGAGAGGGGAAATCACGTTTGTTGACCTCCCATGCCAGTGCTGGTTCACCATACCCCCATTCTCACCCTTTCACGGGCTGACCTCTCGCTGCGTTGTTTACAGATCGTGCAGGCAGGGGGTGAGGGCAGGGGAGAGGCGAATCATATTTGCTGACCTCCCATGCCGATGCTCATTCACCACCACCACCCTCATCCTCACTCCTTCGCTGGCTGACCTCCCACGAGATTGCTCGTGGGTGCTGAGGGTGGGGGTGGCGATCGTGTTGGCTGACCTCCCGTGCCAGTGCTCTATCCCAATCTCACCCTTGCACTGACTGAATTCCTGTGGCGTTGCTCGTGGCTACTCCGAGGTCACGGAGCGCAGGGGGAGGAAATCAGGATGGCTGACCTATGCCAATGTTTGCTCATCACCACCTTCCCATTCTCATGCTTTCATTGGCGTTAGTGACGGGAACCAATGGGGT
This sequence comes from Heptranchias perlo, assembly GCF_035084215.1. NCBI lineage: Eukaryota > Metazoa > Chordata > Chondrichthyes > Hexanchiformes > Hexanchidae > Heptranchias > Heptranchias perlo. The sequence continues at coordinate 7,391,970 of NC_090368.1, read as the reverse complement.
ACAGCAATTAACCTCCACACACCCCCGTGTCAGTGAGAGGATAAAATCATCCTGCTCCCGATTGCTATCCAGCGAGCCCTACTGGAATGTGCTTGTGTGGCGATGTCGTGGCAGGTTTCGACTTGGCCGCCCTTCACAGTCGAATAGCTTGCCAACAATGATGTCTTGCACATCAAGACTAGCTACTTGGGACGTGGTCCATAAGAGGTGGAACCCCAGCAACCTCGGGAGGGGAGGGGGGCTTCAGGGAGAGGTGAATTTATTCTAAATACGTATTTTCGTTCCTTTGAGGAACTTGTGTGCCATGTGGCGATGAGGTCAGAGGCTGACTGTCGTGGGTCTAATCCTGTGAGCACGGTGAATTGGTGTCTGCAGGAATGTTTGCTGTACAGTGTTAAAATGTTGTCCAGCATGAGGATTGCTGGCTCGATTTTGTTTTGTATAATCCTGGTGTAAAAATGCTTCCGAGTAATGCATGTTAGCAATCTGAACTTCAAATCAAAACAGTACTTACTGCCACTAGGATTTCAGTGACGTGTAGTAGGTGTGCGAGAACATAGTACATCCCTAAATGGTGTGACGGGTGCTGCCCTTCGGACTGCATTAAAACAGAATGGTGGGTGTGCAGAATATTTGCACAAGCGCACTGTGGGTTTTTGTTTTGGACTAGAGTTTCAGTCAGTGTCGTAAGTGTGTGAAATTTGTATGCTGTGCCCACTCCGAGTGTGCAAATCACCCAGCACAACTACAGGTTGTGTCTGGGGAGAACATCTTGAGATGTGCAACGCTGGGGTGAAGTTCAGGATACTGGCCGTAAAGCCCTGAGGTTGTGCAAGATGCTATAGAAATGGGAGTTTTAAGGCCCCATCCTGACTATCGCCCTGCTTTATGGTCATTTTAAATCGAGTTTAAACTTCCTGGTCACTGGAAAATGCATCAGAGCAGGATGAGAGCGCGGGGAGGTGGTGACGAGTCTGAGATTTGAAAATCACGACTGCCCTGCATAATCTAAGCTGGCAAGAAGTCTTCTTAACCCTCTTTATGTTTCTACATTTCACCTACCTCTTTGACGATGCCTCTCCCCGAATTCTTCTCCTGGTTCTGGCTTGGTGTCTGGATTTCACTCCCCCGCCCCCCCCCCCCCCCCCCAAAATCAAGGAATCACCATGGGTCGTTTAGAAAGGAGCTGTGAGTTGTGACAGCAAGATAAGGACCATGGGCTTTTGTTCCCAGCGTGTACAGTGATTGAGTTACAAACGGAACACCTTGGGGACGAGGGGGCCTTCACTGAACACAGGTAGCAGTGTTGTAAGCCAGTAAAGTTGTGCTAAATCTTTCCCAATCATTGGTTAGGCCCCAGCTGGAGTATTGTGTCCAATTCTGGGCACCGCACTTTAGGAAGGATGTCAAGGCCTTGGAGAGGGTGCAGAGGAGATTTACTAGAATGGTACCAGGGATGAGGGACTTCAGTTATGTGGGGAGACTGGAGGAGATGGGATTGTTCTCCTCCAGAGTAGGGAAAGTTAAGGGGAGATTTAAGAGGTGATCTGAATGATGAGGGGTTTTGATAGAGTAAACAAGGAGAAACTGTTTCCAGTGGCAGGAGGGTCTGGAACCAGAGGACACAGATTGAAGATAATTGGCAAAAGAACCAGAGGGGGAGATGAGGAGAAATGTTTTTTACGCAGCGAGTTGTTCTGATCTGGAATGCGCTGCCTGAAAGGGCAGTGAGGCAGATTCAATAATAACTTTCAAAAGGGAATTGGATAAATACTTAAAAAGGACAAACCTTGCTGTCACCCCATAAATCTGCATAACACTGGGGGACAGTACTGGTGGGTACAGGTCTGTCACTGTATAACACTGGGGTACAGTACTGGTGGGTACAGGTCTGTCTCTGTATAACACTGGGGTACAGTACTGGTGGGTACAGGTCTGTCTCTGTATAACACTGGGGTACAGTACTGGTGGGTACAGGTCTGTCTCTATAACACTGGGGTACAGTACTGGTGGGTACAGGTCTGTCTCTGTATAACACTGGGGTACAGTACTGGTGGGTACAGGTCTGTCTCTGTATAACACTGGGGTACAGTACTGGTGGGTACAGGTCTGTCTCTGTATAACACTGGGGTACAGTACTGGTGGGTACAGGTCTGTCTCTATAACACTGGGGTACAGTACTGGTGGGTACAGGTCTGTCTCTGTATAACACTGGGGTACAGTACTGGTGGGTACAGGTCTGTCTCTGTATAACACTGGGGTATAGTACTGGTGGGTACAGGTCTGTCCCTGTATAACACTGGGGTACAGTACTGGTGGGTACAGGTCTGTCTCTGTATAACACTGGGGTACAGTACTGGTGGGTACAGGTCTGTCCCTGTATAACACTGGGGTACAGTACTGGTGGGTACAGGTCTGTCCCTGTATAACACTGGGGTACAGTACTGGTGGGTACAGGTCTGTCTCTGTATAACACTGGGGTACAGTACTGGTGGGTACAGGTCTGTCCCTGTATAACACTGGGGTACAGTACTGGTGGGTGCAGGTCTGTCTCTGTATAACATGAGCTGGTGCCTTTATCAGAGTTCAAGTTGGAAAACCACATAAGTTTCACACATTTTTATGGTTTAATCAAATTGCCGTGCCAACATTGTATTAGAATTGTTATTAGTGTCATGAAGAATTTGCCCAGTCACCTGTTACACAATGGGCTGTGTCCCCTCCTTGCTGCTCTCTGCCCACGGTGTGGGAATGAGACGGTCTGCTGTATTTTTAACCCAGATTGCTTCAATGCTTCCAGCCCTGTGGCATTGTGTTTCTCCACTGCTCCCCCCCCCACCTAATCAGGCAATGACCTTGTGAAGCAATAATATGCTGGTGTCTGCATTTGCTGTTGTTCATGTTGAAAGTCCAAATACAGAAGTGCAGTCCTCGGTTTCTCAATCGATTCCGAGTGCTTCCAGTAAAGTTTCCTATCTTCTACTTCTCACCATTGTCCCTTACTGTGCTTATGTCAGCCTCTGAGTCAGAAGGCCATGGGTTCGAGCCCCACTCCAGAGACTTGAGCCCATAATCCAGGCCGACATTCCCGGTGCACTACTGAGGGAGTGCTGCACTGTCAGGGATGCCGTTTTTTCGGATGAGACTTTAAACCGAGGCCCCCGTCTACACTCTCAGGTGGACGTAAAAGATCCCACGGCCACTATTGGAAGAAGAGCAGGGGGGAGTTCTCCCCGGTGTCCAGTGGCCAATATTTATCCCTCAACCAACATCACTTCAAAAAAAACAGATGACCTGGGTCATTATCACATTGCTGTTTGTGGGATCTTGCTGTGCACAAATTGGCTGCCGAGTTTCCTACATTACAACAGTGACTGCACTTCAAAAAGTACTTGATTGGCTGTAAACCGTCCTGAGGATGTGAAAGGCAGTACATAAATGCCAGTTTGTTCTTTCTTTATCCCGGTGCTCTGTGACGCTGTCTAAACTAGTGTTCGTCCTGGTTAAACTGTACCGTGATATGAACTGTACACAGTTTAACGACTCTCACTGACCCGACTGGAGGGAGTTAATGTAATCTGATTGTTTTTACCACCTTAGAAATGCAGTAAACGTGGAGGGGGCGACGCACAAGCAAGTGGTGGATTTGATCCGTGCGGGAGACAAGGAGTTACTGCTCACCGTGTTATCCATGCCACCTCACGAGGTGGAAAACCTGGATCCCAGCGACGATTCCTCGGGACAATCCTTCTACGACTACACGGAGAAGCAGGCCATTCCCATCTCCATTCCCAGCTACAAGCACATCGAGCAAAACGGAGAGAAGTTTGTCGTGAGTAGAATTACATCGAATTTTACAGCACAGAAACAGGCCATTCGGCCCACATGGTCCATGCCGGTGTTTATGCTCCACACGAGCCTCCTCCCAATCCTTCGTCATCTCTCCCTATCCCCCTATCCCTTTCTCCCTCATGTGTTTATCGAGCTTCCCCTTAAATCCATCTCTGTTATTCGCCTCAACCACTCCATGTGGGAGTGAGTTCCACATTCTCACCACTCTCTGGGTAAAGAAGTTTCTCTGAATTCCCGATTGGATTTATTAGTGACTCTCTTATATTTATGGCCCCCTAGTTCTGGTCTCCCCCCACAAGTGGAATCATCTTCTCTACGCCTACCCTATCGAACCCTTTCATAATTTTAAAGCCCTCTATCCGGTCACCCCTCAGCCTTCTCTTTTCTGGAGAAAAGAGCCCCGGCCTGTTCAGTCTATTTTCGATACACAAGGCGGGGGCCTTTTTTTTGGGGTGGGAGAGGTATTACATTTTTTTGATTTACTCCACTAGTTCCCACCTCCCGGGGTACCGAAGCGGACAGGGAGATCGAAACAGGGGCCTTCCCGGTCCGTGAGACCCGTGCATGAACCTGCTGGATCATCGGCAGAGCAGTGTGTGACCGTACTCTGCTGCTAGAGAGAGAGAGAGAGAGCAAGAGCAAGCTGCAGTATCTCCATCACTCAACTACAACAATTTTCATTTATATAGCGCCTTTAATGTAGTAAAACGTCCCAGGGCGCTTCACAGGAACGTAATCAGATAAAACTTGACTCCGAGCCACTTGAGATATTTGGACAGGTGAACAAAAGCTTGGTTAAAGAGGTAGGTTTTAAGGAGCGTCTTAAAGGAGGAGAGAGAGGCGGAGAGGTTTAGGGAGGGAATTCCAGAGCTTAGGGCCCAGGCGGCTGAAGGCACGGCCGCCAATGGTGGGGGGAAGGAAATCGGGGGATGCGCAAGAGGCCAGAACTGGAGGAGCGCAGAGATCTCAGAGGGGGTTGCAGAGATAGGGAGAGGGGGTGAGGCCATGGATGGATTTGAGGATGAGAATTTACTGGCTTTTAAGTGTTGGGGAGAAGCCCAGAGCTGTAGTGCAGAATCCTACCAAACCGGACGGTACTGAAGACACCCACCGGACATCGGCCAGCATTGTGACGATCTGACACGCTCGCCGTTGTTTGCCAGCGAGCTCCCAGCGGTAGCACGAGCAGAGCATTCGGTCATTAACGCCCCTCCGCTTGGGTTTTGCTATTCCTCCCCTTTTCCAGGTTTACAACATCTACATGACCGGGCGGCAGCTGTGCACCAAGCGATACCGGGAGTTCGCCATCCTGCACCAGAACCTGAAACGGGAGTTCTCCGACTTCGGCTTCCCCCGGCCGCCGGGGAAGTGGCCCTTCACCCTGTCCGAGCAGCAGCTGGACGCACGGCGTCGCGGCCTGGAGGAGTACCTGGAGAAAGGTGAGCGTCCCACAGCGCTATGGCGCCACGATGGCGCAAGAAAGAAAGATCTTCCGTTTCCCTCGCGCCTTTCACGACCTCAGGACGTCCCAAAGCGCTTTACAGCCAATGGATTACTTTTTTTGATGTGTAGTCACTGTTGTAATGTAGGAAACGCGGCTGCCGTTTTGCGCACAGCAAGATCCCACAAATGTGATAATGACCAGATCATCTATTGCTGGGTGTTGGTTGAGGGTTAGATATCGGCCCCAGGACACCGGGGAGAACTTCCCTGCTCTTCTTCCCATAGTGGCCGAGAGATATTTTACGTCCACCTCGAGGGGGGCAGACGGGGCCTCGGTTTAACATCTCGCCCGAAAGACGGCACCTCCGACAGTGCAGCGCTCTCTCAGTACTGGCACTGGGAGCGTCGGCCTGGATTACGGGCTCAAATCCCTGGAGTGGGACGTGAACCCACGACCTTCTGACTTGGAGGCTACCCACTGAGCCACGGCTGACCCCTAAAGCACGTCCCAGAAGGTGCTTGGGAAACGGACATTGAGCCAGGAAGTGGGGGGGGGGGTGGGGTTTTTGCAGTCGGACTGCGGGGTTGCAGCTAGCGCAGACATGGACTGGAAGATAAACTTCCCATTCTCCGAGTAACGGCCTCTTCTCTCTGTTTGGCAGTGTGTTCTGTGCGTGTCATTGGCGAGAGTGACATCATGCAGGAATTCCTTTCCGAGTCGGATGAGGTGAGTGTGCAGTCAGCAGAAGGCCGTGAGCTCGGTACAAATACACGGGGAAAAGCTCTACACATGCTGAAAATTCACAGCAGGTCCGTCAGCATCTGTAAAGGGAACTGGATAAGTACTTGAAAGGAAAAAAATTGCTGGGCTACGGGGAAAGGGCGGGGGAGTGGGACTAGCTGGATTGCTCTTGCGTAGAGCCGGCATGGACTCGATGGACCGAATGGCCTCCTTCCATGCTGTAACCTCTCTATGATTTGCTGTTGTACAGAAGGGAAACACGGCAGCTGATTTGCGCACAGCAAGAGCCCACAAGCAGCGACGTGCATATAGTCTGCCCTCTTGCCCGGATTGTCGTAAAAACCCACCTGGTTCACCAGTGATCTTCAGGCTTGGCTGACACGTGACTCCAGCCTCACACTAAGGGGCCGCATTCAGCGGCCTACAAGGGTGTACAAACGGGTCTATGCGGCCTTGCCAGCATCGCCCACGTCCTGAGAACAAATTTTCAAAAGCAAAATCAGGATGGCGACAGAATAAGTTAAATTCCATTTTTATTACACTGGATTCCGGGATCGTTTTTGGAAAGGTGCAGTTTTCCCACCTATTATTACGATAAAATATTTCGGGAAGGTGGTATCACAGCTGGTATAGAGGTATAGGCAGACCAGCTGGCTGTCTCAGTACTCTGAGGGCGGGCTCCTCGCTGTCCCATAGAATCATACGGCACAGAAGGAGGCCATTCGGCCCATCGTGTCTGTGCCGGCTCTTTGAAAGTGTTATCCAATTGGTCCCACTCGCGCCCCCGACCTCTCCTCTGCTCTTTCCCCATAGCCCTGCAAATTTTTCCTTTTCAAGTATTTATCCAATTCCCTTTTGAAAGTTACTAGTGCACCTGCTTCCACTATCACAACAACTTGCATTCATATAGCGCCTTTAACGTATTCACAGGAGCGATTATCAAACAAAATTTGACACCGAGCCACAGAAGGAGATATTAGGACAGGTGACCAAAAGCTTGGTCAAAGAGGTGGGTTTTAAGGAGCGTCTTAAAGGAGGAGAGAGAAGCGGGGAGGAAATTCCAGAGCTTGGGGACGAGACGGCTGAAGGCACGGCCGCCAATGGTGGAGCGGTGGAATTTGGGGGATGCGCAAGAGGCCAGAATTGGAGGAACGCAGAGATCTCGGAGGGTTGTGGGGCTGGAGGAGTTTGCAGCGATAGGGAGGGATTTGAACACGAAGATGAGAATTTTAAACTGGAGGCCCTTTCAGGCAGTGCATTCCAAATCGTAACTCGCTGCGTTTTAAAAAAAAAAAATTCTCCTTACCTCCCCCTCTGGTTCTTTTGCCAATTATCTTCAATCTGTGTCCTCTGGTCACCAATCCTCCAGCCACTGGAAACAGTTTCTCCTTATTTACTCCATCAAACCCCCTCCTGGCGTCAAAAGTCATCAGTTTCCTTTTGTACCACGCAGAACTTCAACGGTGTGTCTGACGTTGAGCTGCGGATAGCGTTTCCCGACAAGACCACGGTGACAGTGAAGGTGAAGAAGAACAGTACCACCGACCAGGTGTACCAGGTAGGTGGGGTGCTGCGTTACCCCGAGAGATAAGAGGCTCCGTTACACCAGACGCGCCCTCTCCCTCCTCCCCCCAGCCTGGGAAAACCCTCCCGCGGCCAGCCCACAATGCCAGCGAGCTATTCGACTGTGGCGGGCATCGCGGCCCGGCCTGTTCGCATCGACCTGACTGCCTTGGCTGATTTCTCTCCCCTTCTCTCTTTCCCCATTGCCCCCCGCCCCCCCCCCCCCCAGCCTAGAGCAGTGAGGCCAAATATAGCCCTCTCCCCACCTGAGATTAGCTAATCTCACACAGAGAGGAATGAATTCGACAACCTTCCTGGTGTCTCTGGTGCAGTTTCTCACCAGGCGCTGCAGCTACCAAGTGAGCCGCTGTAGGGAGCTACTTAATATTCTGAACCATTTGCTTTGGTCGCTCTATATTCTCCTGCTCTCCTGGGAGCATCAACTCCCCCTGGGGGTCCCGTTTCACATGGCCAAGTCAGTACTGTCCCCTGCTGTTCACACCTCCAAACACCAGTTATTTGGAGGTGTCAGCCATGGCTCAGTGGGTAGCACGCACTCTCTCCTCTGAGTCAGAAGGTTGTGGGTTCAAACCCCACTCCAGAGACTTGAGCCCCATAACCCCAGGCTGTCACTTCCGGTGCCGGTACTGAGGGAGTGCCGCACTGTCGGAGGTGCCGTCTTTCAGACGAGACGTTAAACCGAGGGCCCCGTCTGCCCCTCTCAGGTGGATGTAAAAGATCCCACGGCCACGATTGGAAGAAGAGCAGGGGGGAGTTCTCCCCGGTGTCTTGGGCCAATATTCATCCGTTAACCAACATCGCTATATATAAAAAAAAAACAGACAGATCTGGTCATTACCCCATTGCTGTTTGTGGGATCTTGCTGTGCACAAATTGGATGCCGTGTTTCCTACATTACAACAGTGACTATACTTCTTAAAAAAAAAAGTACCTCACGTGCTGTGAAGCGCTTTGGGACACCCTGAGGTTGTGAAAGGCACAATAGAAAAGCAAGTTCTTTTTTTCTTTATTCCACACAATACATAACACTGCTGTCTGTGTGCATTTTCTAGACTGTTGCATCCCAGATTGGAATGGACAGTATCACAGCAAACTATTTTGCGTTATTCGAAGTGGTGAATCACTCCTTCGGTAAGTGAGTTACTGACAGAGCTCAGTCTAATTTACTGCCTCGTCTGCAACCTCAGAAATCTCAGTGTTTAGGCATATCTTTTCAACTGAGCGTCAAACACTCCCAGGGCAGGTACAGCACTGGTTAGATACAGAGTAAAGCTCCCTCTACACTGTCCCGTCAAACACTCCCAGGGCAGGTACAGGGTTAGATACAGAGTAAAGCTCCCTCTACACTGTCCCGTCAAACACTCCCAGGGCAGGTACAGGGTTAGATACAGAGTAAAGCTCCCTCTACACTGTCCCATCAAACACTCCCAGGGCAGGTACAGGGTTAGATACAGAGTAAAGCTCCCTCTACACTGTCCCATCAAACACTCCCAGGGCAGGTACAGGGTTAGATACAGAGTAAAGCTCCCTCTACACTGTCCCATCAAACACTCCCAGGGCAGGTACAGCACTGGTTAGATACAGAGTAAAGCTCCCTCTACACTGTCCCATCAAACACTCCCAGGGCAGGTACAGCACTGGTTAGATACAGAGTAAAGCTCCCTCTACACTGTCCCGTCAAACACTCCCAGGGCAGGTACAGCACTGGTTAGATACAGAGTAAAGCTCCCTCTACACTGTCCCATCAAACACTCCCAGGGCAGGTACAGCACGGGTTAGATACAGAGTAAAGCTCCCTCTACACTGTCCCATCAAACACACCCAGGGCAGGTACAGCACGGGGTTAGATACAGAGTAAAGCTCCCTCTACACTGTCCCGTCAAACACTCCCAGGGCAGGTACAGCACTGGTTAGATACAGAGTAAAGCTCCCTCTACACTGTCCCATCAAACACTCCCAGGGCAGGTACAGCACTGGTTAGATACAGAGTAAAGCTCCCTCTATACTGTCCCATTCTGGCCTATTGTGTATTCCCTACTCCCTTTGCCCCACCATTGGCGGCCGTGCCTTCAGCTGCCTGGGCCCTTAGCTCAGGAATTCCCTCCCTAAACCTCTCCGCCTTTCTCTCCTTTTAAGACAATCCTTAAAACCTACCTCTTTGACCAAATTTTTGATCACCTGTCCTAATCTCTCCTTATGTGGCTCGGTGTCAAATTTTTGTCTGATTTACGCTCCTGTGAAGCGCCTTGAAATGTTTTACTCCGTTAAAGGCGCGATATAAATGCAGGCTGTTGTAAATACCTGATAGTTTAATGGTTAAATCCACTACCTAGTGTGGCATTGAATCGCTCAGAATGGGTCAACTTTAGCTTCAAATCCCTGATCTTGGCTGCGTTCGCTGACCTGATCTGGGGCAGCAAATGGCGATAGTACTTCTGGCCGAATCTGCCAGGGCTGAGCTGTGAGGGTCCCACTGACCTCGGAGGGCTGCTGGTGCCTGTGGAGCCGTTCCCCGGCACGGGCCAGCGCCCACGGGGAAAGGGAGGGTTGATGGCATGGAAGGCACTGGTGCATCCTGTTGTGGGCTGTATTGCCTTAGTGGAGACATTGGGTTTGAGCCAATGATCTTGTTCACAGATCACGGCCATGTGTGTGCAGAACGGGACGGTGGGACTTTTGTTCTCCTCGCTGTTCGTTGCTGGCACTGTGACCACAGAATGCTGGGTGCTCGCTGACCTTTAGGCACTTGTTTTGTTCTTGGGACGTGGGTGACACTGGCAAAGTCACATCGATTGCCCATTCTTGGTTGCCCTGAGAAGGTAATGGTGGTGGGCCTTCTGATTTGGCACTGTTTCCCTCCCCCTGTTTGAAAGCTGCGGGTTGGGATCGATAGCCAGAATGCCAGGCTCCTCAAACCTTGGCTAGATAGATCCACATGCTTTCGTTCGTCTGCAGTTCCCTGCTGCAGAATCTGGTGCTCCAGTGTATGTCCAGCAACGTGGGGCTGTTCACCCTCGCCTCATCCCGTCGATCCTGGAGCGAGCGAGAAAGGCCAAATCCGCTCCTTCCACAGACCCTGTGCCCACCTGCTCCACCATCAGTGGCACAGCCATCCGCCATCTCGAACCCACTCCCTGCAATCCCTCCTCAAACCCACTCCCTGCAATCCCTCCTCGAACCCACTCCCTGCAATCCCTCCTCGAACCCACTCCCTGCAATCCCTCCTCGAACCCACTCCCTGCAATCCCTCCTCGAACCCACTCCCTGCAATCCCTCCTCGAACCCACTCCCTGCAATCCCTCCTCGAACCCACTCCCTGCAATCCCTCCTCGAACCCACTCCCTGCAATCCCTCCTCGAACCCACTCCCTGCAATCCCTCCTCGAACCCACTCCCTGCAATCCCTCCTCGAACCCACTCCCTGCAATCCCTCCTCGAACCCACTCCCTGCAATCCCTCCTCGAACCCACTCCCTGCAATCCCTCCTCAAACCCACTCCCTGCAATCCCTCCTCAAACCCACTCCCTGCAATCCCTCCTCGAACCCACTCCCTGCAATCCCTCCTCAAACCCACTCCCTGCAATCCCTCCTCAAACCCACTCCCTGCAATCCCTCCTCAAACCCACTCCCTGCAATCCCTCCTCGAACCCACTCCCTGCAATCCCTCCTCGAACCCACTCCCTGCAATCCCTCCTCAAACCCACTCCCTGCAATCCCTCCTCAAACCCACTCCCTGCAATCCCTCCTCAAACCCACTCCCTGCAATCCCTCCTCGAACCCTTCCACTTCTCTACCTCTTTCCCCACCTTCAGAAGCCTCCTCAAATCTGAAAACCGTTGGTGGTGCTCGGTACCCCTTCCCTGCTCGGTGAAACATTTTTCTATCTTAAAAGTGCTACTATATACTTGCAAGTGTTGGATCATGCAATCTGCCCCGCTTTTTTAATCTCCCACAGCCCATGTCCACTCTCCCCTATCACGGACTCTCCCCACCCATTTAATCTCCTCCCACAGCCCATGTCCACTCTCCCCTATCATGGACTCTCCCCACCCATTTAATCTCCCCCCTCAGCCCATGTCCACTCTCCCCTATCATGGACTCTCCCCACCCATTTAATCTCTGTGTATATCATTTCATACCGTGTAGCAGTAAGAAATGATATACACAGGGTGCACTGAGGGCGGTCCACCCAGTCTCACCCATCCACAAGCTCCCTACAATCCCCCCACCCCAGAATCTAACTCTTAAACGATTCCAGGGTTTTCGCCTCCCGACGCAAACTCTCCGTTTGAAGAATTATTTTTAAAATTTGATCCCAGGATGTGGGAATGCCACATTTACAGCCCATCCCGAGTTGCCTGGGGCAGCACTTGTTTGTACTGAAGTGATTTGCTAGGCCTCTGTAAGAGTGGAGTCACACATAGGCCCAGACCGGGTGAGAACAGCAGCTTTCCTTAATCATTAGTGAACCAGTTGGGTTTTTTTACGACAGCTTCCTGCTCACTTTTACTGATACCGGCTTTTTATTTGTCAGATTTGATAAAACTGAATTCAGACTCTGAAACTGTCGGGGTGGGATTTCAACTCGCGTTCCCTGGATTACTCCAGCAGCACAAACACTACGGCACCGTGCCCCTAACTTGTCAGTTCCATTCTTAGGGTTGTACATTAACCATTATGTAGGTGTGCACCCTCTGTTCCCCTGTTTGCAGCTGAGTGGCCACTTCAGAGGGCATTGAGTTGGGTAGGTTCCCATCTCTGAAGGACATTAATGAACCAGTGGTTTTTTCCAATCCAGCAGCTTTATTTATGATCATTTTCCTGGTACTAGGTCACAGATTACCAGATTCAATTTCACTAGTTGCCGTGGTGGGATTCGAACACTGGACCTCTGGGTTGTTAGTTCAGCAACGGCAACCTGCATTTATATAGCGCCTTTAGCGTAGTAAAATGTCCCCAAAGCGCTTCACAGGGGTGATTATCAAACAAAATTTGACACTGAGCCACAGAAGGAGATATCAGGACAGGTGACCAAAAGCTCGGGCAAAGAGGTAGGTTTTAAGCGTCTTAAAGGAGGAGAGAGAGGCGGAGAGGTTTAGGGAGGGAATTCCAGAGCTTAGGGCCCAGGCGGCTGAAGGCACGGCCGCCAATGGTGGAGCGAAGGAAATCGGGGGATGCGCAAGAGGCCAGAATTGGAAGAACGCAGAGATCCCCAGTCAAAAGGGAATTGGATAAGTACTTGAAAGGGCAAAATTTGCAGGGGGGAGTGGGACGAATTGGATAGCTCTTTCACGATGGGCCAAATGGCCTCCTTCAGTGCTGTACCTACTATGATAGTCCAGTAACCAGAACCACCACACTGACCCGCTGACGCCAGGCCTAACTCGGCCTTTCCCAGTTTTGGACTCTTGCTGTGGTTTGAAGTGGGTTCTGCACTTGCGGTACTGACGAGCCGATCTTTCCTCCCCCTCTGACAGTGCGTAAACTGGCGCCGAATGAATTCCCCCACAAGCTGTACGTCCAGAATTACACCTCGGCCGTTCCCGGCACCTGCCTCACCATCAGGAAGTGGCTCTTCACCGCAGAGGAGGAGGCTCTTCTCAACGACAGCGTCCTGGCCGTCATCTATTTCTTCCACCAGGTAATCGGAGCGTACCAGGCCTCAAAGGGTTAAATTACGAGGACAGGTCGCACAGACTGGGCTTGTATTCCCTCAAGTATAGAAGATTAAGGGTTGATCTAATTTTTTTTTAATGAGTTTATGGGTTGTGGGCATCGCTGGCGAGGCCGGCATTTATTGCCCATCTCTAATTGCCCTTGAGAATCGAGGTGTTTAAGATGATTAAAGGATTTGATGGGGTCGATAGAGAGAAACTATTTCCTCTGGTGGGGGGAGTCCAGAACAAGGGGGCAGAAGCTTAAAATTAGAGCCAGGCCGTTCAGGGGTGATGTCAGAAACGTAGAAAACAGGAGCAGGAGTCGGCCATTCGGCCCTTCGAGCCTGCTCCGCCATTCAATATGATCATGGCTGATCCTCCATCTCAATATCATATTCCCACTCTCTCCCCATACCCCTTGATGCCTTTTGTGTCTAGAAATCGATCCAGCTCCTTCTTAAATATATTCAGTGACTTGGCCTCCACTGCCTTCTGTGGTAGAGAATTCCACAGGTTCACCACCCTCTGAGTGAAGAAATTTCTCCTCAACTCAGTCCCAAATGTCCTACCCAGATGTCAGGAAGCACTTCTTCACACAAAGGGGAGTGGAAACCTGGAACTCTTTTCCCCCCAGTCCCCCCAGAAAAGTTGTTGATGCTGGGGGTCAATTGAAAATTTCAAAACTGAGATTGATAGATTTTTCTGGGTATTAAGGGTTACGGAACCAAGGCGGGTGGATGGAGTTAAGATACAGATCAGCCATGATCTAACTGAATGGCGGAACAGGCTCAAGGGGCTGAATGGCCTCCTCCTGTTCCTATTCCTAATGCTCATAACCCTCTGCGGGCAATTTAGGACGCAAGGCGACAGAAGGCCTTTGAAAAAGAAGGAAAGACTTGCATTTCTATCGCGCCTTTCGCAACCTCAGGACGTCCCAAAGCGCTTTACAGCCCATGAAGTACTTTTTGACGTGTACTCACTGTTGTAATGTAGGAAACGCGGCAGCCAATTTGTGCACAGCAAGATTCCACAAACAGCAACGTCATAATGATTAGATGATCTGTTTTTTTGTGATGTTGGTTGAGGGATAAATATTGGCCCCAGGACACCGGGGAGAACTCCCCCCTGCTCTTCTTCCAATAGTGGCCGTGGGACCTTTCACATCCACCTGAGAGGGGCAGACGGGGGCCTCGGTTTAACGTCTCATCCGGAAGACGGCACCTCCGACAGTGCAGCGCTCCCTCAGTACTGGCACCCAGAGTGTCGGCCTGGATTATGGGCTCAAGTCTGTGGAGTGGGGCTCGAACCCACGACCTTCTGACTCGGAGGCGAGAGTGGTGCCAGGTGAAACCCTTCTCAGACACCGTCTTGATGGTACAAGGTTTCAATTGAGAAAGAACTTGGGTTTATTTATCACCTTCCCAGGTCTGTCAGGAACATCTCAAAGCATTTTGCCCACAGTGACTTACGTTTGAAGTGCATCGACTGGACAGATTTCCTACATAACATCCTTGTCCCACAGACTGCATTGTGATGTCAACCTGTCAACGGTTGACATCCCAGCGCAGTACTGAGGGAGCGCTGCACTGTCGGAGGGTCAGTGCTGAGGGAGCGCTGCACTGTCGGAGGGTCAGTGCTGAGGGAGCGCTGCACTGTCGGAGGGTCGGTACTGAGGGAGCGTTGCACTGTCGGGCGGTCAGTACTGAGGGAGCGTTGCACTGTCGGAGGGTCAGTACTGAGGGAGCGCTGCACTGTCGGAGGGTCAGTACTGAGGGAGCGCTGCACTGTTGGAGGGTCAGTACTGAGGGAGTGCTGCACTATCAGGGTCAGTACTGAGGGAGCGCTGCACTGTCGGAGGGTCAGTACTGAGGGAGCGCTGCACTGTCGGAGGGTCAGTACTGAGGGAGCGCTGCACTATTGGTAAGGGAGTTGTCCCGGTGCCCTGGCCATCATTCCTTCCTCAACTAAAACCAGGAAACGATTGGCCATCCATCTCATTGCTGTTTGTGGGATCTTGCTGTATCGATAGCAGTAGCCACTGTACTTCAAAGTAACTCATTGTGTGCAAAGTAACAGTCACGGTACGGTGCTGTATATTAACCTATAACTTAATTGACCCGGTTAAGTTGTGTGTGTTCCTCTGTAAGGTCTTGCCTGAGATGTCCCTCACACCTGCTCCGAGGAGATGGTCTGTACAGGATTGGGGAAGCACTGTCATTTTGGCAATAAAATGAACAGTGTCAGATTAGGAATTTGCCCTGTTGGAACACTGGATACTAATAAGTGACCCATTACAGTCTGTGCAGTTTGCCCTTCGCTGGGACATTCACTGCAGCAGGTTTGCACAGTGCGGGCTCAATCCTCAGCCACTATTAAGTCCTTACATTGTATTATCTCCCCACCTCTCTACTTTCACCCCCTCCACTGCCCTCCTTCCCTTCACCCTAAAGGTGCTTACTTGTACTGCACTTTGGTTCCTCTGTAAGATGTCAGCCCTGGCTCAGTGGGTCGCACTCTCTCTCGCCTCTGAGTCAGAAGGTCGTGGGTTCGAGCCCCACTCCAGAGACTTGAGCCCCATAATCCAAGCCACGCTCCCAGTGCCAGTACTGAGGGAGTGCTGCACTGTCGGAGGTGCCATCTTTCGGATGAGACATTAAACCGAGGGCCCCGTCTGCCCCCCTCAGCTGGTTGTAAAAGATCCCACGGCCACTATTGGAAGAAGAGCAGGGGGGAGTTCTCCCCAGTGTCCTGATCGATATTTATCCCTCAACTAACATCAATAAAACAGATGATCTGGTCATTTATCACATTGCTGTTTGTGGGATCTTGCTGTGCGCAAATTGGCTGCCATTTTTCCTACATTACAACAGTGAGTACACTTCAAAAAGTAGTTCATTGGCTGTAAAGCACTTTGGGACGTCCTGAGGTCGTGAAAGGCGCGATAGAAATGTAAGTTCCTTCTTTCCATGGCCCCGACCAGAATTCTGTACCTCGCCTAAATGCCAGTTAGTCACCCATTAGCCCAGTGAGTGGAGACTATTCTACCGTGGGGATCGTCGTGGCTGATCCTGATCCTGATCCAGATGCCCACATGGGGCTCACTGGGTAGTGATCAGGAGCGTGAACGCTGGCTGTATCGTTTTTTTTGTCTCTTTTCCCACCCCCCCCCGCCATTAGCCCTGAGACTATTGCACCACACTCAGCACACACTGCGAGTGGAATGTGTAGGGCTAGCTCCCTGAAGATGCTGACCCTTGTTGAGAGTGCGGGCAGAAGGGCCGGTAACCAGAGGATACAGATTTAAGATAATTGGCAAAAGAACCAGAGGGGGAGGAGATGAGGAGAATTCTTTTTGACGCAGCGAGTTGTTCTGATCTGGAATGCGCTGCCTGAAAGGGCGGTGGAAGCAGATTCAATAATAACTTTCAAAAGGGGAATTGGATAAATACTCGAAAAGGAAAAATTTTCGGGGCTGTCGGGAAAGAGCGGGGGAGGGAGTGGGACTAATTGGATAGCTCTTTCAACGAGCCAGCACAGGCACGATGGGCCGAATGGCCGCCTTCTGTCCTGTGTGATTCTATGATTCCAAGTTGCTTGCCTTTAGAAGTTTGTAGAGTTTTGTCCGGCAGAATTCCTGACGCACCCTCTGTGTTTTCCCGACTCTCGCTCCCCAAGGCTGTGGAAGATGTGAAGCAAGGCTCCATTAAGGCAGGAGAGAAGGCGTACCAGCTGCAGAAAGTGGCAGAGCAGCGGAAGATGGTCATGGTAAGTTGCACGGACAGAGGACACAATGGTTCTTCTATTTTAAAACTACGCAGAAGCCTGCTCAGTATTGTCATTGGGATTTCAGGGCATTGTAACGCCGGGTGTGGGAATTTTTTTGATTTGGGATTCGTGATTTGGAATTAGCGTTCGTGATTTGGAATTAGCGTTCGTGATTTGGAATTAGCGTTCGTGATTTCGAATGGGTACCATGATCTCGAATTGGTTGATTTGGGATTCATGATCTCGAATTGGTTGATTTGGGATTCATGATCTCGAATTGGTTGATTTGGGATTCATGATCTCGAATTGGTTGATTTGGGATTCATGATCTCGAATTGGTTGATTTGGGATTCATGATCTCGAATTGGTTGATTTGGGATTCATGATTGTGAAATAGGGTTAGTGATTTGGATTTGGGATTTACGATCTAGAATTGTTTGGTTTGGGATTCATGATTTGGAATTAAGGATAATGATTTGGAATCGAGATTGTGATCTAGAGTTGGTTGGTTTGGGATTGTCTGATTTGGGAGCGAGCTAAGGGCAGAGGTATTCATGACTCTGGCTTTTAGCTGCCGCTATCGGATTATCTGATGCCATTTGCACCAAGTGGCGGAGGGACTGCACGCCCCAGATTCACCGCCTTTCTCTTCTCTCCCAGTACCTGAACATGGTGCGGACGTGCGAAGGATACAACGAGATCATGTTCCCGCACTGCGCGTGCGACTCCCGGCGGAAAGGCCATGTGATCACTGCCATCAGCATCAAGCACTTTAAACTCCACGCCTGTACGGAGGAAGGCAAGCTGGAGGTTAGTACATCGATGGGAGAGAGAGGGAGGGACGAGCTGGAGGTTAGTACATCGATGGGAGAGAGAGAGGGGGACGAGCTGGAGGTTAGTACAGCGGTGGGAGAGAGAGGGAGGGACGAGCTGGAGGTTAGTACATCGATGGGAGAGAGAGAGAGGGACGAGCTGGAGGTTAGTACATCGATGGGAGAGAGAGGGAGGGACGAGCTGGAGGTTAGTACATCGATGGGAGAGAGAGAGAGAGGGACGAGCTGGAGGTTAGTACATCGATGGGAGAGAGAGAGAGGGACGAGCTGGAGGTTAGTACATCGATGGGAGAGAGAGAGAGGGACGAGCTGGAGGTTAGTACATCGATGGGAGAGAGAGGGAGGGACGAGCTGGAGGTTAGTACAGAGATGGGAGAGAGAGGGAGGGACGAGCTGGAGGTTAGTACAGAGATGGAAGAGAGAGGGAGGGACGAGCTGGAGGTTAGTACATCGATGGGAGAGAGAGAGGGGGACGAGCTGGAGGTTAGTACAGAGATGGAAGAGAGAGGGAGGGACGAGCTGGAGGTTAGTACATCGATGGGAGAGAGAGGGAGGGACGAGCTGGAGGTTAGTACAGAGATGGAAGAGAGAGGGAGGGACGAGCTGGAGGTTACTACATCAATGGGAGAGAGGGACGAGCTGGAGGTTAGTACATCGATGGGAGAGAGGGATGAGCTGGAGGTTAGTACAGCGATGGGAGAGAGAGGGAGGGACGAGCTGGAGGTTAGTACAGAGATGGGAGAGAGAGGGACGAGCTGGAGGTTAGTACAGAGATGGGAGAGAGGCAAACTGGAGGTTAGTACAGCGATGGGAGAGAGAGAGAGGGACGAGCTGGAGGTTAGTACAGAGATGGAAGAGAGAGGGAGGGACGAGCTGGAGGTTAGTACAGCGATGGGAGAGAGAGGGAGGGACGAGCTGGAGGTTAGTACAGCGATGGGAGAGGGAGGGACGAGTTGGAGGTTAGTACAGCGATGGGAGAGAGGGACGAGCTGGAGATTAGTACAGCGATGGGAGAGAGAGGGAGGGACGAGCTGGAGGTTCGTACAGCGATGGGAGAGAGGGATGAGCTGGAGATTAGTACAGCGATGGGAGAGAGAGGGACGAGCTGAAGGTTAGTACATCGATGGGAGAGAGAGGGAGGGACGAGCTGGAGGTTAGTACATCAATGGGAGAGAGAGGGACGAGCTGGAGGTTAGTACAGCGATGGGAGAGAGAGGGAGGGACGAGTTGGAGGTTAGTACAGCGATGGGAGAGAGAGAGAGGGACGAGCTGGAGGTTAGTACAGCGATGGGAGAGAGAGAGAGGGACGAGCTGGAGGTTAGTACAGCGATGGGAGAGAGAGGGAGGGACGAGCTGAAGGTTAGTACAGCGATGGGAGAGAGAGGGAGGGACGAGCTGGAGGTTAGTACAGCGATGGGAGAGAGAGGGACGAGCTGGAGGTTAGTGCAGCGATGGGAGAGAGAGGGAGGGACGAGCTGGAGGTTAGTACAGCGATGGGGGAGAGAGGGAGACGAGCTGGAGATTAGTACAGCGATGGGAGAGAGAGGGAGGGACGAGCTGGAGGTTAGTACAGCGATGGGAGAGAGAGGGAGGGACGAAATGGAGGTTAGTACAGCGATGGGAGAGAGAGGGACGAGCTGGAGGTTAGTACAGCGATGGGAGAGAGAGGGACGAGCTGGAGGTTAGTACATCAATGGGAGAGAGAGGGAGGGACGAGCTGGAGGTTCGTACAGCGATGGGAGAGAGAGGGAGGGACGAGATGGAGGTTAGTGCAGCGATGGGAGAGAGCGAGAGGGACGAGCTGGAGGTCAGTACAGAGATGGGAGAGAGAGAGAGGGACGAGCTGGAGGTTCGTACAGCGATGGGAGAGAGAGGGAGGGACGAGCTGGAGGTTAGTACATCGATGGGAGAGAGAGAGAGGGACGAGCTGGAGGTTAGTACATCGATGGGAGAGAGAGAGAGGGACGAGCTGGAGGTTAGTACATCGATGGGAGAGAGAGAGAGGGACGAGCTGGAGGTTAGTACAGCGATGGGAGAGAGAGAGAGAGAGGGACGAGCTGGAGGTTAGTACATCGATGGGAGAGAGAGAGAGGGACGAGCTGGAGGTTAGTACATCGATGGGAGAGAGAGAGAGGGACGAGCTGGAGGTTAGTACATCGATGGGAGAGAGAGGGAGGGACGAGCTGGAGGTTAGTACATCGATGGGAGAGAGAGAGGGAGGGACGAGCTGGAGGTTAGTACATCGATGGGAGAGAGAGGGAGGGACGAGCTGGAGGTTAGTACATCGATGGGAGAGAGAGGGAGGGACGAGCTGGAGGTTAGTGCAGAGATGGAAGAGAGAGGGAGGGACGAGCTGGAGGTTAGTACATCGATGGGAGAGAGAGAGGGGGACGAGCTGGAGGTTAGTACATCGATGGGAGAGAGAGGGAGGGACGAGCTGGAGGTTAGTACAGAGATGGAAGAGAGAGGGAGGGACGAGCTGGAGGTTAGTACATCAATGGGAGAGAGGGACGAGCTGGAGGTTAGTACATCGATGGGAGAGAGAGGGACGAGCTGGAGGTTAGTACATCAATGGGAGAGAGGGACGAGCTGGAGGTTAGTACATCGATGGGAGAGAGAGGAACGAGCTGGAGGTTCGTACATCGATGGGAGAGAGAGGGACGAGCTGGAGGTTAGTACATCGATGGGAGAGAGAGAGAGGGACGAGCTGGAGGTTAGTACAGAGATGGGAGAGAGGCAAACTGGAGGTGAGTACAGCGATGGGAGAGAGAGAGAGGGACGAGCTGGAGGTTAGTACAGAGATGGAAGAGAGAGGGAGGGACGAGCTGGAGGTTAGTACAGCGATGGGAGAGAGAGGGACGAGTTGGAGGTTAGTACAGCGATGGGAGAGAGAGGGACGAGTTGGAGGTTAGTACAGCGATGGGAGAGAGAGGGAGGGACGAGCTGGAGGTTAGTACAGCGATGGGAGAGAGGGACGAGCTGGAGATTAGTACAGCGATGGGAGAGAGAGGGTCGAGCTGAAGGTTAGTACATCGATGGGAGAGAGAGGGAGGGACGAGCTGGAGGTTAGTACATCAATGGGAGAGAGAGGGACGAGCTGGAGGTTAGTACAGCGATGGGAGAGAGAGGGAGGGACGAGTTGGAGGTTAGTACAGCGATGGGAGAGAGAGGGACGAGCTGGAGGTTAGTACAGCGATGGGAGAGAGAGGGACGAGCTGGAGGTTAGTACAGCGATGGGAGAGAGAGGGAGGGACGAGCTGGAGGTTAGTAAAGCGATGGGAGAGAGAGGGACGAGCTGGAGGTTAGTACAGCGATGGGAGAGAGAGGGAGGGACGAGCTGGAGGTTAGTAAAGCGATGGGAGAGAGAGGGACGAGCTGGAGGTTAGTACAGCGATGGGAGAGAGAGGGACGAGCTGGAGGTTAGTACATCAATGGGAGAGAGAGGGAGGGACGAGCTGGAGGTCAGTACAGAGATGGGAGAGAGAGAGAGGGACGAGCTGGAGGTCAGTACAGAGATGGGAGAGAGAGAGAGGGACGAGCTGGAGGTTAGTACAGCGATGGGAGAGAGCGAGACGAGCTGGAGGTCAGTACAGCGATGGGAGAGAGAGGGAGGGACGAGCTGGAGGTTAGTACAGCGATGGGAGAGAGAGAGGGACGAGCTGGAGGTTAGTACATCGATGGGAGAGAGAGAGGGACGAGCTGGAGTTTAGTACAGTGATGGCAGAGAGAGGGACGAGCTGGAGGTTAGTACATCGATGGGAGAGAGAGAGGGACGAGCTGGAGTTTAGTACAGTGATGGCAGAGAGAGGGACGAGCTGGAGGTTAGTGCAGCGATGGGAGAGAGGGAGACAAGCTGGAGGTTAGTACAGAGATGGGAGAGAGAGAGGGACGAACTGGAGGTTAGTACAGAGATGGGAGAGAGAGAGAGGGACGAGCTGGAGGTCCGTACAGCGATGGGAGAGAGAGAGGGACGAACTGGAGGTTAGTACAGTGATGGCAGAGAGAGGGACGAGCTGGAGGTTAGTACAGAGATGGGAGAGAGAGGGACGAGCTGGAGGTTAGTACAGCGATGGGAGAGAGAGGGAGACGAGCTGGAGGTTAGTACAGAGATGGGAGAGAGAGGGAGACGAGCTGGAGGTTAGTACAGAGATGGGGGAGAGAGGGACGAGCTGGAGGTTAGTACAGCGATGGGAGAGAGAGGGACGAGCTGGAGGTCAGTACAGAGATGGGAGAGAGAGAGAGGGACGAGCTGGAGGTCCGTACAGCGATGGGAGAGGGAGGGAGGGACGAGCTGGAGGTCCGTACAGCGATGGGAGAGAGAGAGGGACGAACTGGAGGTTAGTACAGTGATGGCAGAGAGAGGGACGAGCTGGAGGTTAGTACAGAGATGGGAGAGAGAGGGACGAGCTGGAGGTTAGTACAGCGATGGGAGAGAGAGGGAGACGAGCTGGAGGTTAGTACAGAGATGGGAGAGAGAGGGACGAGCTGGAGGTTAGTACAGCGATGGGAGAGAGAGGGAGACGAGCTGGAGGTTAGTACAGAGGTGGGAGAGAGAGAGGGACGAACTGGAGGTTAGTACAGCGATGGGAGAGAGAGGGACGAGCTGGGGGTTAGTGCAGCGATGGGAGAGAGAGGGACGAGCTGGAGGTTAGTGCAGCGATGGGAGAGAGAGGGATGAGCTGGAGGTTAGTGCAGCGATGGGAGAGAGGGACGAGCTGGGGGTTAGTACAGCGATGGGGGAGAGAGGGAGACGAGATGGGAGAGAGAGAGAGGGACGAGCTGGAGGTTCGTACAGCGATGGGAGAGGGAGAGAGGGACGAGCTGGAGGTTAGTACAGCGATGGGAGAGGGAGAGAGGGACGAGCTGGAGGTTAGTACAGAGGTGGGAGAGAGAGAGGGACGAACTGGAGGTTAGTACAGCGATGGGAGAGAGAGGGACGAGCTGGAGGTTAGTGCAGCGATGGGAGAGAGAGGGATGAGCTGGAGGTTAGTGCAGCGATGGGAGAGAGGGACGAGCTGGGGGTTAGTACAGCGATGGGGGAGAGAGGGAGACGAGATGGGAGAGAGAGAGAGGGACGAGCTGGAGGTTCGTACAGCGATGGGAGAGGGAGAGAGGGACGAGCTGGAGGTTAGTACAGCGATGGGAGAGGGAGAGAGGGACGAGCTGGAGGTTAGTACAGCGATGGGAGAGAGAGAGAGGGACGAGCTGGAGGTTAGTACAGCGATGGGGGAGAGAGGGAGACGAGCTGGAGGTTAGTACATCGATGGGAGAGAGAGGGAGGGACGAGCTGGAGGTTAGTACAGCGATGGGGGAGAGAGGGAGACGAGCTGGAGGTTAGTACATCGATGGGAGAGAGAGGGAGGGACGAGCTGGAGGTTAGTACAGCGATGGGAGAGAGAGAGGGAGGGACGAGCTGGAGGTTAGTACAGCGATGGGAGAGAGAGAGGGACGAACTGGAGGTTAGTACAGTGATGGCAGAGAGAGGGACGAGCTGGAGGTTAGTACAGAGATGGGAGAGAGAGGGACGAGCTGGAGGTTAGTACAGCGATGGGAGAGAGAGGGAGACGAGCTGGAGGTTAGTAAAGCGATGGGAGAGAGAGGGACGAGCTGGAGGTTAGTACAGCGATGGGAGAGAGAGGGACGAGCTGGAGGTTAGTACATCAATGGGAGAGAGAGGGAGGGACGAGCTGGAGGTCAGTACAGAGATGGGAGAGAGAGAGAGGGACGAGCTGGAGGTCAGTACAGAGATGGGAGAGAGAGAGAGGGACGAGCTGGAGGTTAGTACAGCGATGGGAGAGAGCGAGACGAGCTGGAGGTCAGTACAGCGATGGGAGAGAGAGGGAGGGACGAGCTGGAGGTTAGTACAGCGATGGGAGAGAGAGAGGGACGAGCTGGAGGTTAGTACATCGATGGGAGAGAGAGAGGGACGAGCTGGAGTTTAGTACAGTGATGGCAGAGAGAGGGACGAGCTGGAGGTTAGTACATCGATGGGAGAGAGAGAGGGACGAGCTGGAGTTTAGTACAGTGATGGCAGAGAGAGGGACGAGCTGGAGGTTAGTGCAGCGATGGGAGAGAGGGAGACAAGCTGGAGGTTAGTACAGAGATGGGAGAGAGAGAGGGACGAACTGGAGGTTAGTACAGAGATGGGAGAGAGAGAGAGGGACGAGCTGGAGGTCCGTACAGCGATGGGAGAGAGAGAGGGACGAACTGGAGGTTAGTACAGTGATGGCAGAGAGAGGGACGAGCTGGAGGTTAGTACAGAGATGGGAGAGAGAGGGACGAGCTGGAGGTTAGTACAGCGATGGGAGAGAGAGGGAGACGAGCTGGAGGTTAGTACAGAGATGGGAGAGAGAGGGAGACGAGCTGGAGGTTAGTACAGAGATGGGAGAGAGAGGGACGAGCTGGAGGTTAGTACAGCGATGGGAGAGAGAGGGACGAGCTGGAGGTCAGTACAGAGATGGGAGAGAGAGAGAGGGACGAGCTGGAGGTCCGTACAGCGATGGGAGAGGGAGGGAGGGACGAGCTGGAGGTCCGTACAGCGATGGGAGAGAGAGAGGGACGAACTGGAGGTTAGTACAGTGATGGCAGAGAGAGGGACGAGCTGGAGGTTAGTACAGAGATGGGAGAGAGAGGGACGAGCTGGAGGTTAGTACAGCGATGGGAGAGAGAGGGAGACGAGCTGGAGGTTAGTACAGAGATGGGAGAGAGAGGGACGAGCTGGAGGTTAGTACAGCGATGGGAGAGAGAGGGAGACGAGCTGGAGGTTAGTACAGAGGTGGGAGAGAGAGAGGGACGAACTGGAGGTTAGTACAGCGATGGGAGAGAGAGGGACGAGCTGGGGGTTAGTGCAGCGATGGGAGAGAGAGGGACGAGCTGGAGGTTAGTGCAGCGATGGGAGAGAGAGGGATGAGCTGGAGGTTAGTGCAGCGATGGGAGAGAGGGACGAGCTGGGGGTTAGTACAGCGATGGGGGAGAGAGGGAGACGAGATGGGAGAGAGAGAGAGGGACGAGCTGGAGGTTCGTACAGCGATGGGAGAGGGAGAGAGGGACGAGCTGGAGGTTAGTACAGCGATGGGAGAGGGAGAGAGGGACGAGCTGGAGGTTAGTACAGAGGTGGGAGAGAGAGAGGGACGAACTGGAGGTTAGTACAGCGATGGGAGAGAGAGGGACGAGCTGGAGGTTAGTGCAGCGATGGGAGAGAGAGGGATGAGCTGGAGGTTAGTGCAGCGATGGGAGAGAGGGACGAGCTGGGGGTTAGTACAGCGATGGGGGAGAGAGGGAGACGAGATGGGAGAGAGAGAGAGGGACGAGCTGGAGGTTCGTACAGCGATGGGAGAGGGAGAGAGGGACGAGCTGGAGGTTAGTACAGCGATGGGAGAGGGAGAGAGGGACGAGCTGGAGGTTAGTACAGCGATGGGAGAGAGAGAGAGGGACGAGCTGGAGGTTAGTACAGCGATGGGGGAGAGAGGGAGACGAGCTGGAGGTTAGTACATCGATGGGAGAGAGAGGGAGGGACGAGCTGGAGGTTAGTACAGCGATGGGGGAGAGAGGGAGACGAGCTGGAGGTTAGTACATCGATGGGAGAGAGAGGGAGGGACGAGCTGGAGGTTAGTACAGCGATGGGAGAGAGAGAGGGAGGGACGAGCTGGAGGTTAGTACAGCGATGGGAGAGAGAGAGGGACGAACTGGAGGTTAGTACAGTGATGGCAGAGAGAGGGACGAGCTGGAGGTTAGTACAGAGATGGGAGAGAGAGGGACGAGCTGGAGGTTAGTACAGCGATGGGAGAGAGAGGGAGACGAGCTGGAGGTTAGTAAAGCGATGGGAGAGAGAGGGACGAGCTGGAGGTTAGTACAGCGATGGGAGAGAGAGGGACGAGCTGGAGGTTAGTACATCAATGGGAGAGAGAGGGAGGGACGAGCTGGAGGTCAGTACAGAGATGGGAGAGAGAGAGAGGGACGAGCTGGAGGTCAGTACAGAGATGGGAGAGAGAGAGAGGGACGAGCTGGAGGTTAGTACAGCGATGGGAGAGAGCGAGACGAGCTGGAGGTCAGTACAGCGATGGGAGAGAGAGGGAGGGACGAGCTGGAGGTTAGTACAGCGATGGGAGAGAGAGAGGGACGAGCTGGAGGTTAGTACATCGATGGGAGAGAGAGAGGGACGAGCTGGAGTTTAGTACAGTGATGGCAGAGAGAGGGACGAGCTGGAGGTTAGTACATCGATGGGAGAGAGAGAGGGACGAGCTGGAGTTTAGTACAGTGATGGCAGAGAGAGGGACGAGCTGGAGGTTAGTGCAGCGATGGGAGAGAGGGAGACAAGCTGGAGGTTAGTACAGAGATGGGAGAGAGAGAGGGACGAACTGGAGGTTAGTACAGAGATGGGAGAGAGAGAGAGGGACGAGCTGGAGGTCCGTACAGCGATGGGAGAGAGAGAGGGACGAACTGGAGGTTAGTACAGTGATGGCAGAGAGAGGGACGAGCTGGAGGTTAGTACAGAGATGGGAGAGAGAGGGACGAGCTGGAGGTTAGTACAGCGATGGGAGAGAGAGGGAGACGAGCTGGAGGTTAGTACAGAGATGGGAGAGAGAGGGAGACGAGCTGGAGGTTAGTACAGAGATGGGAGAGAGAGGGACGAGCTGGAGGTTAGTACAGCGATGGGAGAGAGAGGGACGAGCTGGAGGTCAGTACAGAGATGGGAGAGAGAGAGAGGGACGAGCTGGAGGTCCGTACAGCGATGGGAGAGGGAGGGAGGGACGAGCTGGAGGTCCGTACAGCGATGGGAGAGAGAGAGGGACGAACTGGAGGTTAGTACAGTGATGGCAGAGAGAGGGACGAGCTGGAGGTTAGTACAGAGATGGGAGAGAGAGGGACGAGCTGGAGGTTAGTACAGCGATGGGAGAGAGAGGGAGACGAGCTGGAGGTTAGTACAGAGATGGGAGAGAGAGGGACGAGCTGGAGGTTAGTACAGCGATGGGAGAGAGAGGGAGACGAGCTGGAGGTTAGTACAGAGGTGGGAGAGAGAGAGGGACGAACTGGAGGTTAGTACAGCGATGGGAGAGAGAGGGACGAGCTGGGGGTTAGTGCAGCGATGGGAGAGAGAGGGACGAGCTGGAGGTTAGTGCAGCGATGGGAGAGAGAGGGATGAGCTGGAGGTTAGTGCAGCGATGGGAGAGAGGGACGAGCTGGGGGTTAGTACAGCGATGGGGGAGAGAGGGAGACGAGATGGGAGAGAGAGAGAGGGACAAGCTGGAGGTTCGTACAGCGATGGGAGAGGGAGAGAGGGACGAGCTGGAGGTTAGTACAGCGATGGGAGAGGGAGAGAGGGACGAGCTGGAGGTTAGTACAGAGGTGGGAGAGAGAGAGGGACGAACTGGAGGTTAGTACAGCGATGGGAGAGAGAGGGACGAGCTGGAGGTTAGTGCAGCGATGGGAGAGAGAGGGATGAGCTGGAGGTTAGTGCAGCGATGGGAGAGAGGGACGAGCTGGGGGTTAGTACAGCGATGGGGGAGAGAGGGAGACGAGATGGGAGAGAGAGAGAGGGACGAGCTGGAGGTTCGTACAGCGATGGGAGAGGGAGAGAGGGACGAGCTGGAGGTTAGTACAGCGATGGGAGAGGGAGAGAGGGACGAGCTGGAGGTTAGTACAGCGATGGGAGAGAGAGAGAGGGACGAGCTGGAGGTTAGTACAGCGATGGGGGAGAGAGGGAGACGAGCTGGAGGTTAGTACATCGATGGGAGAGAGAGGGAGGGACGAGCTGGAGGTTAGTACAGCGATGGGGGAGAGAGGGAGACGAGCTGGAGGTTAGTACATCGATGGGAGAGAGAGGGAGGGACGAGCTGGAGGTTAGTACAGCGATGGGAGAGAGAGAGGGAGGGACGAGCTGGAGGTTAGTACAGCGATGGGAGAGAGAGAGGGAGGGACGAGCTGGAGGTTAGTACAGCGATGGGGGAGAGAGGGAGACGAGCTGGAGGTTAGTACATCGATGGGAGAGAGAGGGAGGGACGAGCTGGAGGTTAGTACAGCGATGGGAGAGAGAGAGGGAGGGACGAGCTGGAGGTTAGTACAGCGATGGGAGAGAGAGAGGGAGGGACGAGCTGGAGGTTAGTACAGCGATGGGGGAGAGAGGGAGACGAGCTGGAGGTTAGTACATCGATGGGAGAGAGAGGGAGGGACGAGCTGGAGGTTAGTACAGCGATGGGAGAGAGAGAGGGAGGGACGAGCTGGAGGTTAGTACAGCGATGGGGGAGAGAGGGAGACGAGCTGGAGGTTAGTACATCGATGGGAGAGAGAGGGAGGGACGAGCTGGAGGTTAGTACAGCGATGGGAGAGAGAGAGGGAGGGACGAGCTGGAGGTTAGTACAGCGATGGGGGAGAGAGGGAGACGAGCTGGAGGTTAGTACAGCGATGGGAGAGAGAGAGGGAGGGACGAGCTGGAGGTTAGTACAGAGATGGGAGAGAGTGGGACGAGCTGGAGGTTAGTACAGCGATGGGAGAGGGAGAGAGGGACGAGCTGGAGGTTAGTACAGCGATGGGAGAGAGAGGGAGGGACGAGTTGGAGGTTAGTACAGCGATGGGGGAGAGAGGGAGACGAGCTGGAGGTTAGTACAGCGATGGGGGAGAGAGGGAGACGAGCTGGAGGTTAGTGCAGAGATGGGAGAGAGAGAGAGAGGGAGGGACGAGCTGGAGGTTAGTACAGCGATGGGGAGAGAGGGAGACGAGCTGGAGGTTAGTACAGCGATGGGAGAGAGAGAGAGAGGGAGGGACGAGCTGGAGGTTAGTGCAGCGATGGGGGAGAGAGGGAGACGAGCTGGAGGTTAGTACAGCGATGGGAGAGAGAGAGAGAGGGAGGGACGAGCTGGAGGTTAGTGCAGCGATGGGGGAGAGAGGGAGACGAGCTGGAGGTTAGTACAGCGATGGGAGAGAGAGAGGGAGGGACGAGCTGGAGGTTAGTACAGCGATGGGAGAGAGAGGGGGAGGGACGAGCTGGAGGTTAGTACAGCGATGGGAGAGAGAGAGGGAGGGACGAGCTGGAGGTTCGTACATCGATGGGAGAGAGAGAGGGAGGGACGAGCTGGAGGTTAGTACAGCGATGGGAGAGAGAGAGAGGGACGAGCTGGAGGTTAGTACAGCGATTGGGGGAGAGAGGGACGAGCTGGAGGTTCGTACAGCGATGGGAGAGAGAGGGACGAGCTGGAGGTTCGTGCAGCGATGGGAGAGAGAGGGACGAGCTGGAGGTCCTTATAGTGATGGGAGAGGGAAACCAGCCAGGGTTCTCACCCCTGGTTATCGTAACTACTGGGAAAGTGCACACGGGTGTGTTTGGACCAGGCTCGGCTGCAATGCCTTCCATGGTCGAATAGATGGCAAAGCTCAGTGTCCTGCCTCACACATGGGAGAGCAGATTCACCAGAATGATCCCGTAGCTTGAAGGATTAAATTCCGAGGACAGGTTGCACAGACTGGGCTTGTATTCCCTCGAGTGTAGAAGATTAAGGGGTGATCTAATCGAGGTGTTTAAGATGATTAAAGGATTTGATAGGGTCGATAGAGAGAAACTATTTCCTCTGGTGGGGGGAGTCCAGAACAAGGGGGCAGAACCTTAAAATTAGAGCCAGGCCGTTCAGGGGTGATGTCACTTCTTCACACAAAGGGGAGTGGGAATCTGGAACTCTCCCTTTTTCCCCCCCGCGCCCCCCCACACACACAAAAAGCTGTGGGGTCAATTGGAGCTTTCAAGACTGAGATCGATAGTTTTTTTTGGGCAAGGGTATCAAAGGATATGGAGCAAAGGCGGGTCAATGGAGTTACACTACAGATCAGCCATGATCTAATTGAATGGCGGAACAGCCTCGAGGGGCTGAATGGCCTCCTCCTTGTTCCAATGATGGATCAGCACCTTCAAGAAGTGGGGAGAAAATTAACAGGGGAGAATGAAAGTGAGAGGGGGAGTGAGAAAGGCCTGGGCCCGAGCTGCTTGCCCCCTCCCCCTCGCGGGCAGTGAGGGGGTACGAGGGTGGAGAGGCGGGGAGCTCTCCTGGGGTCCTGGCCCACATTCTTCTCTCCACGAACGACGTCCAAAACAGATTAGCAGGTCATTCTTCTCATCACTATTTCTGTGCACAAAAACAGCTGCCCTTTTTGCTTGCATAACAACAGCCACTGAACTTCAAGGTAATGCATTGTCTGTGGAGGGCTTTGGGATGCTTGAGAGTTGTAGAAATGCAAATCCTCCTTTAAAATAGAACTTAGCCCGTAATCCAGGCCGACACTCCCACTGCCAGTACTGAGGGAGTGCCGCACTGTCGGAGGGGCCGTCTTTCGGATGAGACGTTAAACCGAGGGCCCCGTCTGCCCCTCTCGGGTGGACGTAAAAGATCCCACGGCCACTATTGGATGTAGAGCAAGGAGGAGTTCTCCCCCTGGGGCCAATATTTATCCCTCGACCAACATCAATAAAAAAACAGATAATCTGGGTCATTATCACACCGCTGCTTGTGGGATCTTGCTGTGCACAAATCGGCTGCCGTGTTACTACACTTAAAAATTACTTCATTGGCTGTGAGGTTGTGAAAAGCACGATATAACTGCAAGTTCGTTCTTTTTATAAAAGGGGAATACGACGGTTCTTATAAAACGAGACATCCTTCCTAAATGTTCTAAGCGACTGAAATTGGTTTTAATGGGCGGGGGCAGGGTTGAGGGGGGTGTTGGGGAGACGGAGCGCGTGTCTGCCTCAGCTCGTGACCACGCTCTGGGTTCCAGGGTCAGCAGAGCGCTGACTTAACCCCCTCCCCGTGTTTGCTGTCCAGAACCAGGTAATCGCCTTCGAGTGGGAGGAGATGCAGCGGTGGGACACGGACGAGGAAGGGATGGCCTTCTGCTTCGAGTACACCCGAGGGGAGAAGAAGCCCAGATGGGTGAAGATCTTCACGCCCTATGTGAGTCGCCGTGCCAAGGAGGCCCAGGGAGGGAGGGAGGGTGAGGTGGAGGCCCAGGGAGGGAGGGAGGGAGGGAGGGTGAGGCGGAGGCCCAGGGAGGGAGGGAGGGAGGGTGAGGCGGAGGCCCAGGGAGGGAGGGTGAGGCGGAGGCCCAGGGAGGGAGGGAGGGAGGGTGAGGCGGAGGCCCAGGGAGGGAGGGTGAGGCGGAGGCCCAGGGAGGGAGGGTGAGGCGGAGGCCCAGGGAGGGAGGGTGAGGCGGAGGCCCAGGGAGGGAGGGTGAGGCGGAGGCCCAGGGAGGGAGGGTGAGGCGGAGGCCCAGGGAGGGAGGGTGAGGCGGAGGCCCAGGGAGGGAGGGTGAGGCGGAGGCCCAGGGAGGGAGGGTGAGGCGGAGGCCCAGGGAGGGAGGGTGAGGCGGAGGCCCAGGGAGGGAGGGTGAGGCGGAGGCCCAGGGAGGGAGGGTGAGGCGGAGGCCCAGGGAGGGAGGGTGAGGCGGAGGCCCAGGGAGGGAGGGTGAGGCGGAGGCCCAGGGAGGGAGGGAGGGAGGGAGGGAGGGTGAGGCGGAGGCCCAGGGCTTTGGGTTCTGTACGGACACCCTGGGAATGAGTCCTGCCAGTCGCTCAGCGGGTGAGCGGTGCACAGCTAACCGTCTGCCTCAGGACTGAATGATGGCAAGTCGGTGCGGGGCGGGGGGGGGGGGGGAAGAGAGAGAGGAGAGAGTCAGGGAGTGGGGGGGGGGGGGAAAGAGAGTCGGTGTGGGGGTAGAGAGTCGGCGTGGGGGGAGAGAGTGGGGGGGGAGGGCGGGGGGAGTTTGAGGTGCAGGGTTTCTGTTCTGTGCTGCTGATATTAATGTTTTTCCCTCCCTCTCTGTCTCTGCAGTTTAACTACATGCACGAGTGTTTCGAGCGAGTGTTCTGCGAGATGAAGTGGCACAAAGAGGTGAGAAGGGCTGGGTAACTGGGATTGAAAGCAAAGGTCTGTCAGGCAGGCGCCCAACTTAGTGACAGCCGGCCACTGAGGGCCAAGTGTTCGTCACTTGGCCGCCGTTTCCGACGCCAGGGCGCGCGCGTCCCACTTGTACGTTTTCCTCTGCCGGTTTCTCGCCCTCTTACTTGCAGGCTTTTACTCCTTGCTGGGTGACGTTTGCACAAGGACCCCCCCTCTCCCCTGTTTGTCCTGATTCACGTGTGAAACTTGTTATTATCTGTAGGCTATTCGACTGCATGTGGACATGCAGGGCTTTGGGGGTAAGAGCAGGGGGGGGGGCGTGGGACTAATTGGATCGCTCTTTCAAAGAGCCGGCACAGGCACAATGGGCCGAATGGCCGCCTCCTGTGCTGTGTGATTCTATGACTGCTGCCCAGCTAACCCAGCACATGCCACGCATCAAACCCGGGACTGTCTGATCTACTGGATAGATTCCGTGGACCTCTGCGACAGGCCACGGTTTATTTTAAAACCGCTATCAGGGCAGATTTGGGGGAAAACTGCCCCTTTTTCGTTCCCAATTCCCAGCCCCGAATGTGCCTTTCTGATAACTCCACACACGCAGATTCGATTTGGAGATTCAACACCTCGAGTGGGCTCAAAACTTGATGACTTAATGATGAACCTTTTATAAATCACTGGTTAGGCCCCAGCTGGAGTATTGTGTCCAATTCTGGGCACCGCACTTTAGGAGGGATGTCAAGGCCTTTGAGAGGGTGCAGAGGAGATTTACTAGAATGGTACCAGGGATGAGGGACTTCAGTTATGTGGAGAGACTGGAGAAGCTGGGATTGTTCTCCTTAGAGCAGAGAAGGTTAAGGGGAGATTTAATCGAGGTGTTCAAAATCATGAGGGGTTTAGATAAAGTAAATAGAGAGAAACTGTTCCCATTGGTGGAAGGGTCAAGAACCAAAGGACACAGATTTAAGGTAATTGGCAAAAGAACCAAAGGCGACATGAGGAAAATCTTGTTTACGCAGTGAGTGGTTAGGATCTGGACTGCGCTGCCGGAAAGGGTGGTGGAAGCAGATTCAAACGTGGCTTTCAAATAGGAATTGGGTAAATACTCGAATGGAAAAATTTGCAGGGCTGCGGGGAAAGAGCGGGGGATTGGGCCTAACTGGATTGCTCTTACAAAGAGCCTCCTTCTGTCCCGTAACCATTCTATGATTCTAAGTTTCACACCTGAATGATGGCAAACGGGGGAGCTGCTCTTTCAAAGATCCAGCACAGGCACGAAGGGCCGAATGACCGCCGCCTTTGCTGTCCGATCCTGCGATACAGGTGAGAGGACCGGGGTTGTCGGGGGAAAATGGCCGTCTCCCTCCCACTGCCTCGCCCGGGTTCCAGCAGGCTGAGATAACCGCCACACTCTGTTAGCCTCCCCGAGACACGTGGGGGCAGCAGGGGTGACTCTGTCCCCCCTCCCTCCCTCCCAGAGAGGCCTGTCACCAGCTCTCCAAACCCCGCCCCCCCCCAGCCAACCATGGCTGCGATAGTGAGGAACCAACCAACCCCACAGCCAGCCCAGCATAGCCCTCTCTCCAGGAACATGCTGAGCTTTGTCCCATGCCCATTTATACTGTCCATCCCCGAAACTCTATATCACAACTTGACACCTTCTGGGTGAGAATATTGTGCCCGAGATGGTGAAACTTCAGAAGGTTAAACCATCCAGTGTGTGTTTCTGTCAGGGGTTAAACCGTCCAGTGTGTGTTTGTGTCGGGGGTTAAACCATCCAGTGTGTGTTTGTGTCGGGGGTTAAACCATCCAGTGTGTGTTTGTGTCGGGGGTTAAACCATCCAGTGTGTGTTTGTGTCAGGGGTTAAACCATCCAGTGTGTGTTTGTGTCAGGGGTTAAACCATCCAGTGTGTGTTTGTGTCAGGGGTTAAACCATCCAGTGTGTGTTTCTATCAGGGGTTAAACCATCCAGTGTGTGTTTCTATCAGGGGTTAAACCATCCAGTGTGTGTTTCTATCAGGGGTTAAACCATCCAGTGTGTGTTTCTATCAGGGGTTAAACCATCCAGTGTGTGTTTCTATCAGGGGTTAAACCATCCAGTGTGTGTTTCTATCAGGGGTTAAACCATCCAGTGTGTGTTTCTATCGGGTTAAACCATCCAGTGTGTGTTTCTATCGGGTTAAACCATCCAGTGTGTGTTTGTGTCGGGGGTTAAACCATCCAGTGTGTGTTCGTGTCAGTGTAACACTAACCTGATGATTTTTTTGCACAGGTTGAAGACGAGGCATCTGACAAGGACAATAAGAACTGCAATGACGACAATATGTGCAGCAAGGTAAGTCCCACGGCCCCGGGTTAAATCCGGGAATCGGGCATAGACCCGGGGACCGAGCTCTTTCCCGTCTGGTCTGCCTGGCTGCGCACTGGTGGGGCCCTCCTCTTAATGCAGTCAGGATCTCTGCTTTAGCCGTACTGCAGGAGAAACAGGGCTGCAATCCTGCACGCAGCCCAAGGGAATGTCTGTGGATATTGTTTACATGGACTTTCAGAAGGCATTCGATAAAGTCCCTCTTAAAAGACTGTTAGCTAAAATTAAAGCTCATGGGATCGAGAGCAAATTATTGACCTGGTTAGGAAATTGGCTGAGCGGCAGGAGACAGAGAGTAGGGATAATGGGCAGGTACTCAAATTGGCAGGATGTGACCAGTGGTGTCCCACAGGGATCTGTGTTCGGGCCTCAACTATTCACTGTATTTACTAACGATTTAGACGACGGGATAGAGAGCCATATATTCAAATTTGCCGATGACACAGGCAGCATTGTAAGCAGTGTAGATGGAAGCATAAGAAATAGGAGCAGGAGTAGGCCATTCGGCCCCTCGATCCTGCTCCGCCATTCAGTAAGATCATGGCTGATCTTCAACCTCAACTCCACTTTCCCGCCCGATCCCCATATCCCTCGATTCCCCTAGAGTCCAAAAATCTATCCATCTCAGCCTTGATTATACTCAACGACTCAGCACCCACAGCCCTCTGGGGTGGAGAATTCCAAAGATTCACAACCCTCTGAGTGAAGAAATTTCTCCTCATCTCAGTCCTAAATGGCCGACCACTTATCCTGAGACTATGCCCCCCTAGTTCTAGACTGTCCAGCCAGGGGAAACATCCTCTCAGCATCTACCCTGTCAAGCCCTCTCAGAATCTTACATGTTTCAAAATCACAGTGAGATATTAACAGATTAAGCAAATAGACAAAACTGTGGCAAATAGATTTCAACGAGGTCATCCATTTTGGAGCTAAAAAGGATAGATCAGAGTACTTTCTAAATGGTGAAACTGTGGAGGTCCAAAGAGACTTAGGGGTCCATGTACACAGATCATTAAAATGTCATGGCCAGGTACAGAAAATAATCAAAAAGGCTAATGGAATGCTGGCCTTTATATCTAGAGGACTAGAATACAAGGGGGCAGAAGTTATGCTACAGCTATACAAAGCCCTGGTTAGACCACACCTGGAGTACTGTGTTCAGTTCTGGGCCAAACCTTACGGGTGATATATTTACTAGAATGATACCTGGATTCCAAGGGTTAAATTACGAGGAGAGATTACACAAACTAGCATTGTATTTCCTGGAATTTAGAAGATTAAGGGGTGATTTGATGGAAGTTTTCAAGATATTATAGGGAACCGATAGGGTGGGTAGAGAGAAACTATTTCTGCTGGTTGGGGAGTCTAGGACTAGGGGACATAGCCTAAAAATTAGAGCCAGGACTTTCAGGAATGAAGTTAAGAAACACTTCTACACGCAAAGGGTGGTAGAAGTTTGGAACTCTCTTCCGCAAACGGCAGTTGATGCTAGCTCAATTGTTGGATTTCAAATCTGAGATTGATGGATTTTTGTTAACCAAAGGTATTAAGGGATATGGGGCTAAGGCGGGTTTATGGAGTTAGGTCACAGACCAGCCATGATCTCATTAAATGGCGGAACAGGCTCGAGGGGCTGAATGGCCTCCTCCTGTTCCTGTGTCCCTTCCTTCCAGATCAGCTGCAGTGGTGGGTGCTGACACACCGGGACGATCCCTTGCAGTGTTAGTGTCGTGTGAGTAACACTCCCCCTCACCTCCGCCCCCAGGTTTGTCCCTTAGGAGGCCGTTTGTACAGTCAGACTGAGTGACGCCTCCACTATGATTCACAGATCATCGAATCATGCAGTGCAGAAGGAGGCCATTCAGCCCATCGTGCCTGTGCTGGCTCTTTGAAAGAGCTCTCCAATTAGTCCCACTCCTCCCTGCAAATTTTCTCCCCTTCAAGTATTTATCCAATTCCCTTTTGAAAGTTATTATTGAATCTGCTTCCACCGCCCTTTCAGGCAGTGAATTCCAGATCAGAACAACTCGCTGAGTAAAAAAATTCTCATCTCCCCCTCTGGTTCTTTTGCCAATTATCTTAAATCTGTGTCCTCTGGTTCCCGACCCTCCTGCCACTGGAAACAGTTTCTCCTTATTTACTCTCTCAAAACCCCTCATGATTTTGAACACCTCGATTAAATCTCCCATTAACCTTCTCTGCTCTAAGGAGAACAATCCCAGCTTTTTTTAATTGTAAAATTAAAGCAGTGTTAAAGGTCAGGGTCCAGATAGAAAATAGGCAAAGGTAAAGGGAGTTTTAAAAAGTTTAAAAGATGGTTTTGCTTTTCGTTTAAAGAGGAGTGCCACCGGTCGTCGCATCTCTCCACATTTCCGAGTACTCTACAGTCAACATAAGATCAGTTCAGATGAATTCACCCCTCATGACCTCGTCCTTGTGGAATACAGTCGCGTCACTGTAGAACTGGCAGCTTGGCTCAGTGGGTAGCACTCTGAGTCAGAAGGTCGTGGGTTCGAGCCCCCACTCCAGAGACTTGAGCCCCATAATCCCGGTGCCGGTACTGAGGGAGTGCCGCACTGTCGGAGGTGCCGTCTTTCAGATGAGACGTTAAACCGAGGGCCCCGTCTGCCCCTCTCAGGTGGACGTAAAAGATCCCACGGCCACTATTGGAAGAAGAGCAGGGGGAGATCTCACCAGTGTCTAATATTTATCCCTTAATCAACACCTTAAAAAAAAATTATCTGGACATATTTCATTGTTGTTTGTGGGATCTTGCTGTGCACAAATTGGCTGCCACGTTTCCTTCATTACACGACACTTAATTGGCTGTAAAGCTTTTTGGGGCGTCCTGAGGTCGTGAAAGGCGCGATAGAAATGCAGGTCCTTTCTTTCTTGTCAAGTCTCTCTCTCTCTCTCCCCTTGTTTTGTCCACAGAACATATTCCAGATACTGCGGACACAGAGGAGATCGGCCAGCTCTTAGCCCCTCCGCAGAGACTCGTCCCGCAACCTCGCGCTTAAAATAAAAAAAATAAACAAAACGGACGCAAACCTGAACTACTAAATCCGTGTGGCCCTTCGACCCCTGAACCTCTTGGGGCAGACGTCGTCACGGAAACCGCAGCTGTCTGGAGTCCCCCTCGCCGCCCCCTCCAGCCCTTGGCCGCCCAAAGTCCCGGATTGCTCACTTCATTTTGTCCGTCCATCGCCCTCTCGGGGGAATGCCAACTGGAAACAGGAAAACAGGAAAGATCTGGCTGACCGCCAATCGCTGTCGACGGTCTGCAGACGAGCTTCGAGGGCGCGAGCTGAGTGGCCGCCATTTTGTTTTGGTTCGTTACACACAGTGTTCACTTTATAAACCGTGCTTGTGCTGCCCGATTTGTAAATTAGTTGTGCGTCTCTGGCTAACCAGGGGCCTCTCCTTCGCATAACACAACTCACAAGATCATCGTTGGTGAGGGAGGCCATTTGGCCCATCTTCGTCCGCCCATCCTGCAAGCCCCTAAACTTCCCCCGTTACAGCTTCCAGTTTGTCGTTAAATGATCCCAGGGTTTGCTTCTCCCCTCCTCTACCTGGGAGTCCATTCCGTGTGGCAGTCACACTCTGTGTGGAGGAGAACTTCATGATAACCCTAAATCCCCGTGCCCCGCCTCCCACAGTTTAATGTACCTTTTCCGTCTCCTTCACGATCTGTTGCCCCTCGATAAGGTCACCTCTCAAGACGTCTCCATTCCAGGTTGAAGAGCCCAA
Source organism: Heptranchias perlo (assembly GCF_035084215.1). Lineage (NCBI taxonomy): Eukaryota > Metazoa > Chordata > Chondrichthyes > Hexanchiformes > Hexanchidae > Heptranchias > Heptranchias perlo. The sequence goes on along the minus strand of NC_090368.1, from coordinate 7,354,093 downwards.
CTCCATAACTCAGACCCCCTGGCACTGGGGATCAGCCTCATGGCTCTACTCTGCGCTGCCTCCAGCAATTGAATATCTCCCTTGTGTCTCGATGTCCAGAACTGGACACTTGTGGCCAATGAAGTTCCAATCTGGGTGTTTCTTTGGGTAGGATTGGTTGACTTAAGACCAATCGTTGGCTTTGGTTTTCTGTTGGTTAGGGTGGAAGATGTTGGGGGGGGCGGGTAGGGAGAGGGCCAACCAGTGTAGGGGGATGGGGGCAGTAGGCAAGCTGTTGTGTGGGGGGAAGGCAGTGGGGCAATTGATGTGGGGGGAGAGAGGGCAGAGGGGAAACAGGTGGGGGGAGAGAGGGCAGAGGGGAAACTGGTGGGGGGAGAGAGGACAGAGGGGCAACTGGTGTGGGGAGAGAGGGCAGAGGGGCAACTGGTGGTGTGGGGAGAGAGGGCAGAGGGGAAACAGGTGGGGGGAGAGAGGACAGAGGGGCAACTGTTGGGGGAGAGAGGACAGAGGGGCAACTGGTGGGGGGAGAGAGGACAGAGGGGCAACTGGTGGGGGGAGAGAGGGCAGAGGGGAAACTGTTGGGGGAGAGAGGGCAGAAGGCAACTAGTTTGGGGGGAGAGAGGGTAGAGGGGCAACTGGTGGAGGGGGGGGGAAGAGAGGACAGAGGGGCAACTGTTGGGGGGAGAGAGGGCAGTAGGCCATTTGGTATTGACTGTCAACTCTTGGTGCTGTTTTCGGGTTGCAGGTTAATGCGCTCATGCAGCGGTGACCCAAGTGTGCCGCCCTTCCCATTTTCCTTTGCGTCGTTCCTCTGGTCTCCACCAAGGGCCTATGAAATTTCAAGTCGTTGGAGACCGGTCACCCCTTGTTCCAGTACTGGACGCCATTAATGGGTCGTGTGTGAGGGGGGGGTCACGCAGGATGACATCCCTGCCACTAGACAGCCCTCTCTCATCCTCGAGTATGAAGAGGTCCACTCTTGTGCGCTGTCTCCCCAAAAAAAAAACCCTCCCCAAAAGTTAGACCCTGAACCCGAGAGTCCTTCGGCTCCTGAAAGTGAGAGGAGGGGGGAGGGGGCGGGGGGTAGGGGGAGGGGGAGGGAGGAATGCTTCAAACGGCAATCTCCTGCCCACAGACAGGAAGTGCTTCACACAACGAGCCTGGAATGGACTTTGGGATTGTGGAATTGTTTAAGAAAGGGGGAAATCTGGAGTCTTTCTAAGATGGGCCAGACAGAAGGAGGCCGTTCGGCCCATCGTGCCTGTGCTGGCTCGTTGAAAGAGCTAACCAATTTAGACCAATCCCACTCCCCCTGCTCTTTTCCCCCATAGTATTTTATGCAATTCCCCTTTTGAAAGTTATTATTGAATCTGCTTCCACCGCCCTTTCAGGCAGTGCATTCCAGATCAGAACAACTCGCTGCGTAAAAAAATTCTCCTCATCTCCCCCTCTGGTTCTTTTGCCGATTATCTTAATTCCGCGTCCTCTGGTTCCCGACCCTCCTGCCACTGGAAACAGTTTCTCCTTATTTACTCCATCAAAACCCCTCGTAATTTTAAACACCTCGATTAAATCTCCCCTTAACCTTCTCTGCTCGAAGGAGAACAATCCCAGCTTCTCCAAGTCTCTCCAGTCACCCGTATCTATCTTGTCGATGAAAGCGAGACATTTTAGCTGCTCCCCTGAGACCCTGCACATTATGGGATGTGTAACCTCCCGGGAGTGTCGTACCTCAGTGCAGTGCAGTTGGTGACTGCCTTAACAGTGCATTATAAACACTAAACGCCCGGAGGCAGATTGAAGGGGGTGGGACACTAAATTACATTTGTGCCAACCCGCCTCGGAAGGATCTTGCAGTGGGCAAGATCAGTGGTATTAATACAGCTCAAGGGGCCTTTCCAGCCCCTCCCACCTGCGGCCGATGAACATGGTGATGGTGATAAGCCACCACAGTCTGTGTGGTGAAGGTGCTCCCACAGTGCTGTTAGGGAGGGGGCTACTCTCTCTAGCAGTTTATTGATGCAGCTGAGTGACTCGCTGGGCCCACGTCAGAGGGGCAGTCAAGAGGCAGCCACGTCTGGTGTGGGGACTGGAGGCCCAGACCGGGTAAGGACGGCAGGTTTCCTTCCCCGAAGGGACGTTCGTGAACCAGTCGGGGCTTTTTGCATAACAACCTGGCAGCTTTCCCGGTCATTTTCTTTCTCGCCAGGCTCTCGAACGACCAGGTTTATTGAGTTTTAATGCCGCTGTGGGATTTGAACTCACGACCTCTGGTCCCGGCACCCCTACCCGTGGCCCCCATTCGTGGCTTGCGAAACGTAGAGGGAGGGGAGGGAAGAAGTGGCTGTTTAAAGGACAGTAACCATCCCACGCCAACGTCGCAAGACTCGAAGCCAGGTTTGGCTGCAGTCGGTCAGGACAAGACCACTGCCCTGTTCAGAGATAGCGGCTTTTCCAAGTTTCAGCTTTGCCTCTGCAAAATCACCGGGGACCCCTCCCATCTTTTCTTCTTTTTCCTCCGCTGCGTCCTCTAGTGTGTTGGTGTTATTTTTTTTTGATCTGGAAGGGTGCTACAGAGGACCTCAGCACCCCTCGGGTGAGGGAAGGGCAGAACCAGGGCGGGGTTTCCAGCCGCTGCGTGGGAGAGCATTGTGGGCCAGGAGCGGGCTAGCCCGCGAGGTCCGAGTGGCCTGCCTCGGCCCCCACAGACTAAGGAAGGCCGCTGGCGTGTTGCAGGAGGTCACTGCCCCGGCACGGGCCACTGCCCGCGGAAGGGGCTGTGAGAGAGGAGGAGGAGGAGGAGGAGGAGGAGGAGAGCACTGGGTGGCCGTGAGCTGTAAGACTCGCATGGAGCCAGGCGAGGGCGGAGCTGCCCCCCTTAACAATCAGAGCAACCGCCCAAACGTCGTACAGGTTTGTAACTTGGACCTGGCGTCTGGGGCCCTGTTCCTCCATATTGGAGCATGCAACCGAGAACTATTCCAAGGTGGCAGCTTGTGTAGGAGATCGGCCGGCCTGAAGCCTTTATTATATATATTAAAAAAAAAAGCAACATTGTTCTTTAAGAAGTCATTTCACTACTTACAAATACTGAAAACAATGTGGTTTAGATCTGTATAATGTAGAATAAAACTTTTATATGTGTGTGCACAGTGTCATTGTAATTGGTGGAGTGAAAAAGGCAGCTTCACTGAAGAACAGTAATTGTGTCGAGAGAGATTAGAATTCCCCCTCCCTCTCCGTGCTCCCCCTCCCCTCCACTACCCCATCCCTCATTTTCCCCCTCCCCTCCCCTCCACTACTCCTTCCCCCATTTTCCCCCTCCCTCTCCATGCTCCCTCTCCCCTCCACTACCCCTTCCCCCATTTTCCCCCTCCCTCTCTGTGCTCCCCCTCCCCTCCACTACCCCTTCCCCCATTTTCCCCCTCCCCCTCCCCTCCACTACCCCTTCCCCCATTTTCCCCCTCCCTCTCTGTGCTCCCCCTCCCCTCCACTACCCCTTCCCCCATTTTCCCCCTCCCTCTCTGTCCTCCACTACCCCTTCCCCCATTTTCCCCCTCCCTCTCCGTGCTCCCCCTCCCCTCCACTATCCCCTTCCCTCATTTTCCCCTCCCTCTCTGTGCTCCCCCCTCCCCTACGCCCTCCCATATTTTTCCTCACCCCCTCCGTGCACCCCTCCCTCATTTTCCCCCTCCCCCCTCCACGCTCCCCTCAACCTCCACTACCCCCTCTCCCTCACTTTCCCCCTTCCGCTGTCCCTTCCCCACCCGCTCACCCTCCACTATCCCCCCCCCCCCCACCTCGCGCTCTCCCGTTCTCACCTGCAGTGTCCGAGCAGCACATGAGGAAGTATTGACCAGGAGAGATCAAGCTTGGGTTTCTGGAATCTTGTCAGTGGTAGGAGAGGGAATGGGGAGTCCCTCCGATCGGGCAAAGAATGAGTTAGAGTAGGATGCAGGATGGAAGACGGCAGGACGATGTATTTGGGCCCGAGCCTTCCATCCCTCCCGTGTCCTTTGGTCCTCTGAGTCTGGCCTACAGGGCCTTGCCCCCCCCCCCCCCCCCCCCTCTGGTGTCGAGCTTTCGCCCGTCCCCACTCTGGAACTCCCTCCCTTGCCCCCCTCCCTCTGGTGTCAAGAGCTTTTGCCCGTCCCCACTCTGGAACTCCCTCCCTGGCCCCCTCTACCTCTGGGTCCAGTATGCACCCGTTGGGCCGAATGGCCTGTTTCTTTGCTGTACATTCTACGTAATCACCTTTACCCACCTGGTTCCACATCCCATCAGCAACATCAACACCAACCTGCATTTATATAGCGCCTTTAACGTAGTAAAACGTCCCCAAGGTGCTTCGCAGGAGACAATGTAGGTCAACGAGCACGGTGGGGTGATGGGTGAACGGGACTCAGTGCGAGTTGGGGGGCGGGGGACCAGAGAATTCCTTTTTCCTTCATCCACCTCTCCAATCGCAGGAGCGTAAATCAGACAAAATTTGACACCGAGCCACATGAGGAGATATTAGGACAGGTGACCAAATGCTAGGTCAAAGAGGTAGGTTTTAAGGAGCGTCTTAAAGAAGAGAGAGGCGGAGAGGTTTAGGGAGGGAATTCCAGAGCTTAGGGCCCAGGCAGCTGAAGGCACGGCCGCCAATGGTGGAGCGATGGAAATCGGGGATGGGCAAGAGGCCAGAATTTTTATTTATTCATGAGATGTGGGCGTCGCTGGCGAGGCCGGCATTTATTGCCCATCCATAATTGCCCCTTGAGAAGGTGTTGGTGAGCCACTTTCTTGAACCGCTGCAGTCCGTGTGGTGACGGTTCTCCCACAGTGCTGTTAGGAAGGGAGTTCCAGGATTTTGACCCAGTGACGATGAAGGAACGGCCGATATATTTCTAAGTCGGGATGGTATGTGACTTGGAGGGGAACGTGCAGGTGGTGTTGTTCCCATGTGCCTGCTGCTCTTGTCCTTCTAGGTGGTAGAGGTCGCGGGATTGGGAGGTGCTGTCGAAGAAGCCTTGGCAAGTTGCTGCAGTGCATCCTGTGGATGGTACACACTGCAGCCACAGTGCGCCGGTGGTGAAGGGAGTGAATGTTTCAGGTGGTGGATGGGGTGCCAATCAAGCAGGCTGCTTTATCCTGGATGGTGTTGAGCTTCTTGAGTGTTGTTGGAGCTGCACTCATCCAGGCAAGTGGAGAGTATTCCATCGCACTCCTGACTTGTGCCTTGCAGATGGTGGAAAGGCTTTGGGGAGTCAGGAGGTGAGTCACTCGCCGCAGAATACTCAGCCTCTGACCTGCTCTTGTAGCCACAGTATTTATATGGCTGGTCCAGTTAAGTTTCTGGTCAATGGTGACCCCCAGGATGTTGATGGTGGGGGATTCGGCGATGGTAATGCCGTTGAATGTCAAGGGGAGGTGGTTAGACTCTCTCTTGTTGGAGATGGTCATTGCCTGTTACTTGCCTGGCACGAATGTTACTTGCCACTTATCAGCCCAAGCCTGGATGTTGTCCAGGTCTTGCTGCATGCGGGCTCGGAATGCTTCATTATCTGAGGGGTTGCGAATGGAACTGAACACTGTGCAATCATCAGCGAACATCCCCATTTCTGACCTTATGATGGAGGGAAGGTCATTGATGGAGCAGCTGAAGGTTGGGCCTCGGACACTGCCCTGAGGAACTCCTGCAACAATGTCCTGGGCCCAATTTGAGGAGCGCAGAGATCTCAGAGGGTTGTAGGGGCTGGAGGAGGTTACAGAGATAGAGAGAGGGGAGGGGGGGCGAGGCCATGGAGGGGATTGGAAAAAACAAGGACGAAAATTTTAAAATCGAGGCGTTCCCGGACCGGGAGCCAATGTAGGTCAGCGAGCACAGGGGGGTGATGGGTGAACGGGACTCGGTGCGAGTTAGGATACGGGGAGGGGGGGTTCAGGGGGGACAGAGTTTTCCATTTTCCTTCATCCACCTCTCCAATCTAATCTTGGATGTTGACGTAGATTCTACCTCAACCCACTAACCCTGGGAGTGAACCCCTCAGTCTTTGTGTGAAGACGGTCCTCCTGCCCTCTGTCCTTAAATCCCTTCCAGTTAATCTTGTATCTATAGCCCATCGCTCTTGATGGTTTTAAACACTTCGATCGTGTCGCCCCGGAATGGATGGACAAGTTGGAGCTCAACATCGACACCGATTGGCAGACGAACCGTAGTGCATCAAAAAAGTGCTCCTGGCCCCAATTAATCGAGTGTTCCTCGTAACCCTCAATCTCTCTCGTAGCTTAACTATCTGTGCATGCTCCAAAATGGAGAGGCCTGCACCAACTTGGTGAGCAAGGTGCCTTTAACACAAGAGAGACTCGATATTTTCTTCCCACCACTGTATTTTATTTGTCCTCTTAATGTGGACCATGCTGACAAGGCAGTATTCATAACCCCATCGCTAGTTGCCTCGAGGGCATTAAGATTCGATCTCACAGTGTGGCCTCGGAGTCAGGCGTAGGCCCAGACCAGCTAGGAAGTGAGGCAGTTGGCTTTTTCAGGCAGCTTCCGCGGTCGTCTTCTCCTGGGCGCAGAATTCCCGGATTTATTGGATTCAGGGTGGGAATGGAGCCCAGGGGCCTGCTCTCGCTGTCTTGTTCGTCCAGGACCATGACCCAAAAAAAAGGTCATCGTTTTCAAACGTTGGTTCCTCGAAACCAGTCCAACCGGTAACAAATGCACGCCACAAGAAAGGATAAATCATTTCTCTTCCCCGCTCCACACAAAAACAATTCCCCAGGCCAACATACGGCAAGTCCCCTCGTATAAAACTGAAGTGGGTCAGAGCTTCACTCGCTCTGACCTCCTGCTTATCTTTGAAAAGGTCAACACCTGCGGAAATGTGGGCCAGACGAGTCAGAAAACAACAACTACCTGCATTTATATAGCGCCTTTAACGTAGTAAAACGTCCCCAAGGCGCTTCACAGGAGTGTAAATCAGACAAAATTTGACACCGAGCCACATAAGGAGATATTAGGACAGGTGACCAAAAGCTTGGTCAAAGAGGTAGGTTTAAAGAGCGTCTTAAAGGAGGAGAGAGAGGCGGAGAGGTTTAGGGAGGGAATTCCAGAGCTCAGGGCCCAGGCAGCTGAAGGCACGGCCGCCAATGGTGGGGTCAATGGGAGTGGGGGATTGTCAACATGCCAGAATTGGAGGAGCGCAGAGATCTCGGAGGGTTGTAGGGCTGGAGGAGGTTACAGAGATAGGGAGGGGGGGCGAGGCCATGGAAGGAATTGAACACGGGGGTGAGAATTTTAGGTGTAGGAGGAGTTACTGGACCGGGAGCCAATGTAGGTCAGTGAGCACATGGGGTGATGGGTGAACGGGACTCGGTGCGAGTTAGGATACGGGGGGCAGCAGAGTTTTGGATGAGGTCAAGTTTATAGCAGGTGGAAGATGGGAGACCGGCCAGGAGAGCATTGGGATAGTCCAGTCTGGAGGTAACAAAGGCATTGATGAGGGTTTCAGCAGCAGATGAGCTGAGGCAGGGGGCGGAGACGGGCGATGTTACAGAGGTGGAAGTAGACGGTCTTGGCAATGGGGAGGATATGGGGTCAGAAGCTCATCTCAGGGTCAAATCGGACGGTGAGGTTGTGAACAGTCTGGTTCAGCCTCAGACAGTGGTCAGGGAGAGGGACGGAGTCGGTGGCGAGGGAACGGAGTTTGTGGCGGGGACCGGAGACAATGGCTTCAGTCTTCCCAATATTTAATTGCGTGCGTGTGGAGTTGGAAAGCTGGTAGAGAGGCAACAGTTGAGTATTCCCATGACTATTCAGGTCTGCTACGGAAGGAAACCTGCCGTCCTTACCCAGTCTGGGGCTGTACGTGACTCCAGTCCCACACTCGACATGGTTGACTCTTAACTGCCCACTTCAGTGGTAACAAGAAGGCCCACCACAACCTTCTCAAGGGGCAACTAGGGTATGGGCATTAAATGCCAGCCTTGCCAGCGACGCCCACATCCTGAGAATGAATTAAAATTCAGCAGGGTGTATCTTCCCTTGGAGTGAACTGGAAAAGTTTGGACTCGCTAATGGCTCAGAGTTGCATAGAGCAGGTGCCAGCCTTGGTCCGCTGCTCGACTGAACTCATCCGGGGTTGTGAGTTGGACGCGGGGGCGCGGGGTGCCTGCTGCTGGCCTCCGGATCAAGAGGTTCGGGCCGAATCATCCAGGGCTCCCTACCCCCACCGATCGCTCGGGCGGCGCTCCCTGCCGCAAAAGGGAGCAGGTCTCGGGGCTGGGGCCGCGCTGCATCCCACAGTCGAATAGCCAGCCACCCCACCCCCACCTTCGCTGTTTGGACACGGGCACACTATGAAGAACGGCCGTTCGAGGGATGGGAGGAGGAGGAGGGGGCTGCGCGTACCCCCGGCGTGAGGCAGCTCCCCCCTTCCTCGTATATATCCGGGAGGAGGGTCATTACCCTTAAACGATGCAGATAATCACCCGGAAACTTGAATAGTGTCCCTTTTAACAGAACGTTGACAACACTAATAAGTTAAAAGCTGTAAACTTGGTTAGCATGGCTTTTATTGTAATTAAACTAACATTCATTTTAAATATATCCGATTACTGACAGCCACTCAGAGGTGATTCAGTCCGTCGTCCTGCAGTGAAATGAGCCAAGATTGAGGCTAAATTCGCAGGCAAAGCTCTCCAGACTCCACGAGTCTCTCTCTCTCGCCTCGGAGTCGAAGGTTGTGAGTTCGAGCCCCACTCCGGAGTCTCGAGCCCGTAATCCAGGCCGACACTCCCAGCGCAGTACTGAGGGAGTGCCGCACTGCCAGCGACGTGACCTGTCCTCGCAATTTAACCCTTAAAGCCCCCGGTATCATTCTGCGCTGCGCCCCCTCCAAGGCCGATATATCCTTCCTGAGGTGCGGTATCCAGAACTGAACGCAGTCTCTCCAGATGGGGGTCTGACCAGGGCTTTATATAAACTGTGGGATAACTTCCTCCCTGTTTCTATTCTGGAGGAGAGACGATGACATTGAACAGGACTGGTTGATACAGGCTGTCACCCCCTGAGGGATGGTTTCTGACGCAAGGTGTGGGTTTTGACTCCAAACAAAGGGAGATGTGGCCACATGGAACATGTGATCTGTGTTTCAGCAAACTCCATAACGTCCCCTCATCTGTGATTCGCAGAAAAGGATCCCCCTCTGCGGACCCCGTCTCTCAGAAGGTCCCCGTAGAGTTTGACGCTCACTGAATTACTTTGGAGAGCAGCCACGGTAACGTGGGAAACGCGGCAGACAATTTGCGCACAGCAAGATCCCACAAACAGCAACGAGATAAATGAACGGATCATCTGTTTTTTAGCGATGTTGGTTGAGGGATAAATACCGGCCCCCAGGACACCTCCCCCTGCTCTCCTTCAAATAATGCGATGGTATCTTTCACATCCACCTGTGAGAGGGGCAGACGGGGCCCTCGGTTTAATGTGAAAGACGGCCCCTCCGACAGTGCAGCACTCCCTCAGTACTGGCACTGGGAGTGTCGGCCTGGATTGTGGGCTCGAGTCACATAGAGTGGGGGCTCGAACCCACGACCTCCTGACTCAGAGCCAAACTGACAGATAAAAATTGGCTGAATTTTTTCGTTGATTGTGTGCGATACTATTGAGAAAAAGGCCACTTTTAAACTTTTGGTCCCATCAAACA